>NW_010256866.1:0-2526 GCF_000690775.1 Eurypyga helias | reverse complement strand
GGAGTTAAACCACGACAGTATAACCTGGTCTACTTTTACCTATTTTAATTAAGTTCTCTTCCTCTCTTTATAGCAGCATATAATACAACAAACTTCCGCCCTGAGGACATAAAGGAGATGAATGATAAGGAGTCAAAGGAAAGATTTTTCTAGTAGTTATTTGAAGATCTGGGCCCACACCTTGAGCTGATTTCAGTAAGAGATAGGTGCCTTGTTAGCTTCCTAGGGAGAGAGACAGACTGGTATCACATCACACCTACGATAGAACATCTTCAGTGACTTGAGCCTTGCATAAAAATGCAAGATGAAATCTCCTCCATTTTGACCCAGTGGCCTTATTCAGAGTTTTCTTCTATGAAGTTTACATTTTGGATTGGAAAATGGATGCTAATAGGACTAATAAGTGCAAACTGCCTGCACCATTAAGATTTATTTCATACAAAGAGTTACACTCTTAAGACCTTTGAGTTACCAATTGTTTTGAGGGATTACTAGCACACATAAGGCTGTACCCAAGCATAATGCATGTGGTTTGTAGAATCAGTGACTAATTCACACTAATTAAAACTTGACCCAGACCTGTGGTATCTAGGTCAAATGAAATAATTGCTATCTGAAGGCTATCCATTGACACATGAAAGCTTATAGTGTCATGGTATTGACTTGTGATATGGAAGCATCTGTCATGAGCAGAAGCCATAGCATACTTGGAGGACATGGTCAGAGCTCTAGACAAAGTTTTTGAGTAGGTTTGTCAAGCTAGATATAGCCATTATTTAAGTCCATAGTCAGAAACAAAGCGCTTGATAGGAAATCACTGCCTATCCCAGAGATAAGGGACCTGATCAAAAGCAAATCCTGACAGACCCTGTTCACTGCTCCTACAGAGCTCCAAATTCAGCAAAAGCCTTTGTTTTTCCCAGAAATAAAATCCTCTCACTACGATAGAATGACAAGACATGCAAGTACTGAGATACTTTAAGAATATTCATTGCCTCACTGATTTCCACTAGCATACCACCAAATAGGTCTATACTTGTTAATTATGAAACCACTTCCTAAAGGTGACTTAACTTCCTTGATGACACGAGTAGGTATGGCCCTATAGATACCAGTCCAGGGGACAAATGGACATCATTCACACAACTAAGTTTCAGGATTGCAAAGTTGGCAATGTTGTTCTTTGTAAATAGATATTTCAAAGTAATTGGAGAATAAAGAAAAAGTTGAACGAAACATCTTGACAATAGCATGATATTAGTACCACAATATTTTTTGTAAACAAGTAAATAAATTTTGCAATTATAGGTATTCTTCGGGAAACTGCTTATTTAAAATGCACAGAGAAAATCACAGTCAATAGAGTTGCATAACTTGGCCCCACTCTGTTCTATCAAAAAAACATGTACACTGAGCCATTTCTCCTACTTGTATGCATACGGCTGAGAACACCTGCTGTGCACCAGGAGAAATGCCCTCCCTACATCCTTAACTTTGGAGGAATTTTTAACCATTAACTTATTCAACACAAATACAGGTATAAGCACTTTCTAAGCACATGTTGGCAATGGTCTTGAAACAGCTTTTAATTTCATAAACCAAACTGTTCACCTTCATAAAATATCTTTAGAACAGTGTCCAAACAGCACATTTACTTGGGAATTGTGAATAGTGATTTTCACAATTGGTTAACTGTATTTGTGCCCTTATGTTCCAGAGCTGACCTTGGAATGGATTACTAAAAAATACAGCTCAGATACTGAAGTGTGCATCAGTTCTGTGAAATCTCTGTTCAATGTATATGTAGTTTTCCTGTAGTCAAATTCTAGTGATTAACAATCACTTTGGAAAAGGCACACACCAAAATCTACAAACACAAAACAAATAGTGAGGTTTTTTTTCATTCTCAACTTTTTCTTCTACTTTTCATTTCTGTATACCCTTTTAAAACTGCTTATTTCAGTTTTAAATAAGTTTAATATATTCTAAAAAGCCACAAAAATTACCACTGTAACATGTGATAAGGAAAAAGCAAATGTGCTAATATGCAGTGATCATCATTGACTGTTACGTGTCTATCAGGCCAAATCCCGTCATGTATGAAATGGTAACTCCCATAGGAAGTTGGGCACAATGTACCATCTCTGTCTCATTGGTTTTTTCCAACAAGAAATTTTAGGTACTTGGAAGTCTCCAGGTTACTTTCCCTTTTGACATTAAAGCAATGTAAAGGGACCACTTCCTAATGGAAAATGAAGCCTTATTCCTGTCTATCCAAGCTGAATGCTGCATGTCCACAGAACAAAATGCAATAGATTGGAAGGGTTGTTGATGTTAATATTATTCATCAGTTCAGCCTTCTTTTTCCATGTATAATGATTTGTTAGAGGATCAAAATTTGTCCACATACCTTATTAAATATCCCAAGGACTTTTCAGACACAGGCAACAATTGATTTCAAGCAGCGTTCTGAGTATTTTCCTACTGCTGGAATGTCATTCATCATCAAAATTGCATGAAATTGTG
>NW_010256865.1:0-21469 GCF_000690775.1 Eurypyga helias | reverse complement strand
TTATTATTACTTGCAGACATTTTGTATTTGTATAGTAGATGAAACATAGCCCTGTTTTTCCCACAGTTTTTAATATGATTTAAATATAAATTAATTTTATAAAGAATAGGCACAGCTTAACATGATAAATGCTTTACAAGCAACTGTATGACCTACAAACTAAAACACAACAAAACTGCATTCCTTGAAGGTACATTTCTCAAGTGCCAGTAGTAAAAAATGTACACTTCCCAAATTTGATGCTGAAGGACTTTTAGGGCTCAGCTTTATTTTTCATAATGCTTTCTAGAATTAAATATGAAACAGCTAAGATGTAAATTGTATAACAGAAGAACTTACTGGAGAGGAATAACTTCTGGTATCCATCCAGTCAGTGTATGTAGAACTGTAAATTCCTCCAGCTCTCTTCTTCCAGTTTCATGTATACTAGAAGACAAAAGCAGACAATATACAGAATTAACATATAATTAACTCATAGTAAACTGTAGTCAACGTTGCTTTCTGTAGGAGCAAGACCATACGCAGATAGAATGGCTTGCTGAAAAACAAGTCGTTAATTGCAATTTTAGTTTTCCAATCCACTGCTGACTACTAGCCTAGAAAATCAAATTTGCTTGTATGCCTTTGCATTACGCCCATTATTTTAGTGTTCCCTCCAGTATAACAGCGTAGTTTCAACATTGTTAGCAAGCATGCTACGTACACTTGCAGGAAGTAAAGTCTCTTTTTGCAGGATTGGAGATTTATGTTTGAAATTCCTCATGCTAGAAGGGTAATAGGAATCTAGAACTTCAATTTCCTGAGCAGCTGCTCCAACTCCCAAGTTATTATGCACAAGTTGTCTGTCTTTCCAGTGTACCACACTCCACTGTTCCAAACTGATAGTGTCTCCTACTCTTTGGAGAGATTTTCACCTGTAGATCCTGAGAGGACCAAGGTGAAAGATGCCAGTGCTTGGCCATGACTAACTCCTGTGCTCGGGAGAAACACAGTATTTCAGTCACATTGCTGCAGTTTCTCAATGGGCTCTAGGCAACTCCCTGGCCTGTGTAAAACTACTATAGATCACTCTTCTGACAAGCATTACTTGGTGTGACTGGAACAGGGAAGTTTAACTACCCAGGTCAGTGTTTTAAATTCTTTTCTGAAGCTTAGTCATTTAAACACTTGGTGTTCATCGCTCATCTCATAGGAACCTGTGGATATAATTGTCACTCACTGCACCATGGGCCATCTTCCACTTTCTAGGTCAGTTTTAGGGAAGTGGATCACTGTACAGCCCATAACAGCAGAAATGTAGCAAAAGCATCACAAGTAACTTACAATACTCTGTTTTCAGTACTGGTTAAGTCAACACTGCTTAAGGCTGAAAAAACTTCATTAAAGATTCTTGGACATTTCATTTGGCACAACATCACTTGTGAAGCGTTCTAGGAATAATGAAAAACAGATAGGGTAAACAGGAAGAATGTTCCTGGGTTTTCTGCAAAGTTTTCTGTGCAGCAATTTACAAACATCTAAGAAGGAAGCACTGCACATTCTGTAGCTACAGGGGACTTTGCAGTACTGACTTACGGAGTCAGCTTTCAGAAAAGTGTGTATTTGTAATTTCAAAGTTTTTCACGAAATATATTTCCCATGTATACTAAAACAACTTTTTTGCAAATGCCATGTGACTTCACAAAGCAAGCCACAAGTGTGCTGACTAAACATACCTAGTATTTGCCAGCTTAATGATCGCTTTGGACAGCAACATAGGCCAAAGTTCAATCTGACAGGTTGTAGCTGGTAGCAACAAATTATCTCCTTCATTGAAAGGCATAGTGTCATCCACAGTTATCTTTCTCCAGCACCCCTATGATAGAGGGAGGGGGAGGAAAGAACAAAGAAAACACTAAGCTCTGGAAATGGAACATTTACATAAGAGAACTTTTAACACTTTCCCAAGAACCAAATTCTACTGTAGTTTGACTTTCATTACAGATGGCTTTAAAAGAAGTTTTCATACAATATCTGAGCAGCATGGAAACATTATTCATAGCATTTTATTACTGATCTGACATATTTATTTTAGAGATTAATCTAATTGCAGCTATTTCCAAATATATTTCCTCTCATATGAGGTCCATCATGTGCATGCATTCATTGCTGTTTCTTCAGCTGTCATGACAGTTGCCTGAGAAACAGTAGTGATTAAAAAAAGGCTTAACTAAGATACTGGTTTTATAAATAGCTCTTTAAGGTCTTAGTTTGTAATATACTGGTGATATAAGCAGTTCCCACTTGCTTCCCAAGAACTACAGGGGGATGTTGACTGAAGTGGTTAGTGTCCTGGAAAGCATTAAGATTATCTCTTATAAAACACTATAGGAAACAACACAAAATGCCTGAATGTAACAAATATCCATATTTCCAGGATAAGAAACAAACAGGTAAGACAAGGAACTGATGTCTGCAATACCATATATTTAATTTGTAAATTAAGGTAGTATCCCACAAAATAACCTGCCTACCATTCTCAAAAAAAAAAAATCTGTCCTAGTGTTTAAGACATAATGGAGAGGTTAAGGAACTACTGGGGCAATAGCAAGTACTTCCGTTAACTCACTCACAAAATGATGAAGAATGACCAAATCACTAAAATGTTCACCATATGTTATCAGAGTGCGCAAAATTACTGCGCTCTGCTTGTAACTAAACTGTGGCTTCAAGCTGAAATGCCTGTCAATTTACTCTGTATGAATTCTATAGGTTTCAGAAGAAAACAAATTTAGGCTATATGGCAAAGATACCCAAAAAGCATAAAAGAGGCTAAAATATTTTAGAATTAAAAACTATTTCCTGACAGCCAAAACTAAATTTTAGCACTTGCACAGTCTGAAAAATACCTACTGAGTGAAATGATCACATATTCATGTCCTCTTTAAGTAATTGCTGAAGTTTAATAGAGAACAGTATAAGCTGAAATGTAAAGGAGAAGATTGAGGAGATACTTGCTTTTCTATAGCTCAGGACATTTTTTGATTCAGAGTAGTAATTATGTGCATGTAATTCTTAAAAGGCAATAGTATTTTTGCTATGTAGAACTATTACAAAAACTTTTCTCTTTCTTGCTGATTGCTAGACTTTCATACTTAATAAATAATAGAATCCATATTACAATTATTTTGCATTAGTGATAACCTTTTTATAGCATTTCACTATTAAATCTAAAAATAATTATGCTGGTTTAAGGAGATAAGACACCAAGAGAAAGCAAGAAAAATATGTGGGCCAGAAGGTTTATGGATAGAAATCTATAGGTAACAAAAAGTGGAAATAAAGAAATAAATTTCAATAAACCTCGAGAAAGCAAAGTGAAAAGAGGACGTGGGGTAAAACTGAAAGAATACTGTGCCCATTACGTGAAAAATTATTATCCACAGGTTTGATCTGGTGGACGACAAACCCCTCAGGAATCACTATAGCATTTTACTGAAACCAGATCATTATTCTTTCACTGTGCTTTCTCTCCCATTTAATTTTCCACTTTCTCCTGTGAAATCAGTTTCTCATCTATCATCACTGATGCCTGTCTTTTCTCATTTGCACATTTTCTTTAATCTTCCATCTCTTATTTTTTTCCGCATTTCTTTCTGTGGAATAGAGCTGTACAACCACAGGAACAGAAATGAAATTAACCCAAAGGCCTAAATCAAAACAAAAGTGACAAAAACTAAAACACCTCAATAGATATCAGGAAGAAATTCTTCACAGGATGGTGAGGCAGTGGAACAGGTTGCCCAGAGAAGCTGTGGTTGCCTCATCCCTGCAAGTGTTCAAGGCCAGGCTGGATGAGGCTTTGAGCAACCTGGTCTAGTGGAAGGTGTCCCTGCCCATGGCAGGGGGTTGGAACTAGATGGTCTTTAAGGTCCCTTCCAACCCAAATCGTCCTGTGATTCTATGATTCTGTGCTTTAAAATGCAGTCTTTTATCACATAAATACACCACCTCTGCAGCATTAAATTCACACGTGTGAGTGATGTCCTCTGCTGAGGAACCTAGGCAACATCATTTCTGCCTTCTCAAACTCATGCAATTTATTCCCTACATGACTATGTTATTCCGTACATGCAGGCAGTAGTGAGAGATGAGGGAAGAACAGGCATGTAAATCAGCTAAGTGCTTGCCCTTATAAGAAAGTTAAGAGATTCTTACAGTTTTAACTACTGCCTATTTCTTCCTCACTGCTGACATTTATCAATAGCAATGAAACTTCCTTCTGAAATATCATATTTGACCTATACTGTGTTAGAACCAAGTTTTTCTTAATACAAATACATGGTGTAGGATAATATAAAAATAAAATTAATATGCTCAGGGGTTTATTATATCTCCCTCTCAAGAGACAGGTATCAAACAGCAATGTGCATACATGAAGCCATTCAAAAGCCCTTACGGTTTTGGTTGCGTTTATGTTCATTTCAAAAGATGGACAGAAAACACAAGAAAGAAAACTTCTGTAAACGTGCCAAATCAAAACCAGTTTACATTGGACTATAAGAGGTTACATGACTTAGAAATCAAACCCTAAAAATCCAGGATGTTAAGTATCACATGCAGCTCAAAAACTACAAATGGTGAAAATTAATCAACGTTTTAAATCAACATTATTTTAACCAATCACTATATGATACAGAATGAACCAATTATTTTCTGTCAAATGCTTTGAAATTGTGCTTTGGGTTAAGGAATGACATTGAAAACTGCTGTTTGACACCAGAAGAATGTTACAAGTATCAGAAATGTTATTTCAAGAGACAGTTTGAACATATGCAACATCAGCTACTGCCATTACTGGATCTTCTTTCTACAATGTAATAAACAAATTAACTCAAATATAGTATCTTGCTGCAATGCAAAGAGAAAAAAAAACAACTAGCAACCAGCAAAATTCTACATAATCTACAAAATCAGCATACTGTCTTTTTAAGTAATAACTCTGGTTTATCAAGTTCTAAGTTGTACAAAAATGAACTGTAAAAGGTATTTTTATTAACAAGCATCAACAATTTGTCAACACTTCTACTCCCACAAATCAGTATCTTTTCAATAATAATACTACTTACCCTAACAATTAAAATTTGCCATAGTTAGCTGCATAGTATTTATACATTGTTGGACAGAAGTACTCACCATCCAATAAAGTTTCACTATGTATTTTCCATAGCTATTGTACAGTGGCCTGTGTCCTCTAGTAGCTTTACATAAGGCATAAATATGTTCCCATGGCTTCCAAAACAGCGTGGACATTTCATTAGTTAAGGCTTTTTCATTATATATCCTCCAGACTGCATAGATTTCACTTATAATCCACCTCATCAGCTGCAAACAGAGAAAAGCAGAAAAAGATTTTTTTTCAATGTACATCTTTTAGAAGAATAAAATAATAAGATTCTGTTCTAAATTTAAAAAGTGACATAAAAGTAGAGCTATGGTTTCATGCAAAAATCAATTTCACTGGCACAACTTTTTTAAAAATCATCATAATATCTATCTTCAACAACACAAAACTTCATTAAACTAAGTAAAGGCACAATATAAATCATTCCGTTCATCGTTTACCAAAGAAAAATGAGGACATATGATTTCAAAATAAGTTCTGTTACAGGTCTTGTGAACTGTCACTTGTTGAACTGCATATTACTACATATAGGTGCTAAAAATCAATATAGACTTTAACACCTGTTATTTGTACTTGTACTCAGTAAAAAAAAATCCTAAATCACTGAAAATATTTAATAATTTTAAAAATTGAAAATAGAAGCTTTAACTAATCATACATTACTGCATGTGCTTTTCTAACACACAGATTTCTGATTTATGCTACATTTTCACAAGTATTACCAGATTGTTACAGTGACAAGAATGAGAATAAACTTTTACTACAAGAAATTTGCCCTAATATTAATTTGTGGTTCTGTGGACAACAAAATTTACATCATGTGTTTTTTGGTGGCTTAATCCCATACAGTTTCTCTGGTGCTGAAATTTGAATTTGCAATGAAGTGTCCAATGAAATAGAAATATTCAGTAAGCACTCAGATGCCTTGGTTCTACATGCTTTATATTGTCCCCTGATCTGTAGAAATTCAGAAAACATTCATTCAGCTCTGGAGAGAAAGGAAAGACTGGCTGGGTGACAGAGATTTTCACATACATGGAGGTACACTAAGAACATGATTTCAGGAAAGCTTGAATGAAAAATATAAATCCTTTCCAATATATCTTTTATTTGCTCTTACCTTTAGAGAATATTATCTATTAATAACCTTCATAGTTCATAGACTGCATATTTAAAAAAAAAAAATCTTGGAAAATCTCTACCATAATTGATTTAATTTTTCAAATTCTAAAAAAAGCTAAACAAATTATACAAATTCAGTAATTATACAAATCTAGATGGTGTCTAGCCATTTTATTCCCATCATTCGTTTTTTACTTAACAATTTGTCATAACTTATTTCTTCGTGGTAGAAATTTGGAGTGAAATCCAAAAAGTTAAAGAGTTAATAAGAACGAAAAAAAAAATTGTTAAAAGGAATATTAATGTATTTCTACCTACCTCACTACAAAATATATGCTCATTTGCTGAAAAAAGGTCAAACGAGGTTTCATTTTTGACAACCACAGGGGTCTAGGAAAAAGTACATTAGTTAAGTCCATAGTCAAGCTATGTGGAAAAATTAAATGAACACTGTTTAACAGTAATAACATACAAATATTAGACATTTGGCAATCGTTCATTAGACATTTGCAAACTAAAGGCCATCAGTTTGCATATCTTGTAGCTGCTTTATATTTCATAATACAAATGTCTTATAATGTAAATATTCAGAATTTTAAAAAAATAATTATTTTTACCAGGGGATTTAAAGAGTATCAAATGAAATATTTACACAAGTAAATTGTTATTCCCTCAATTTTTTCATAGTATTTACAGTTCCGCATTTACATCGCAATCATAGCACTGCCTCGTAGTTTTGAGATTTCCTTGCCCGCTCTTCAAGATTCAAAGGGATTTGTTTCTTCTTGGTCAATTAGGTAGTGGTATTGTCAGGACAAACACTAACTTTATCAAACTTTTGACTGTATTACATAGTTTTGATGACTATTATTTGTCTATACAGCACATTTTCTTTTTGTAAGCTGTTTGGAAATAACATACTAGGACCGTAGTTTATTGAACTAAATATATCTCATCACTTACTGGTGCTCATTGCATGATTCTTTGCTTACTGCCACTAAATAAGCTTGTTTATGCTTTCTCTTATAGCTAACTAATAGATTGGGTAGCAACATATATAATCTTAATAGCCTTTCATCGTTTGACTTTTAGTTTAATTTTTAACAATTTATAAAATTTGTAGTAATCATAGCTTCTTGCTTCAAAAGACATTGTACCAAAACAAGTACCAGAGTTTTAATCAGGTCTTAAAGAAAACAAATGCTTTCTTCATAGTGCTCTAAAGATAGATTTTTTAAAAGCTATTTCTGATAGATACATGTTTCCATGGCTTTCTGGGCTGCCACCTCTCTTGCCCTCATCTTCCAGATACCTCCGCTCAGCTTATGTATTTTGGCAGTGTTTCTCATCCAATCTTTTGCTCTTGTCAATTACTCTCCTGACCTCTCCTTCTCCTTCCTCCATTAAAAATTAAACTTCGATCTGCTTAGTGTCTAGTTAATAAAAAATGGAACTGACAAGCTGACTAAAGGAAAACTGACAAGCCTGAAAATTTGGAAGGGTGGTCAAAATGTTTTTAAAACCTCAGCATTTCATCTGAAGCAAAAACGCTTTAAATTAGCAACAGCATTGGAGAACACTAACCTTTGAAATGGTAGGCTGTTTATTTTCTTTGCAATTAATTTTAAAAATAAAATTAATAAGAGCTTTGCATGAGTTTAAAACATTACGGTTACCTTCCAGACAACTACTGTCATAGACCTGGACACTTGTTGTATACAGACTGGAGAAATACAATAGTTGAAGTGAGAAAAAGTACAGTATTTCTGGTAAAGCTAATTCATGATTTCAGGATAGATACTTACTTCAGATAACTGCTCAAGGGAAGCCTTAGTTGGAACAAACAGAACTTGTTTTGCCGTGACAGTGAACTTTTAGTTGGAAAGCAAGAACACAAAACAAGGAGTCATCTCTCTGTCCAGGTGTATTCTAAATGAATGTGGAGTCCAAAAGCATAGCAGACTTGGGAGGATACAATACCATGTTGCTTTGTACCAGGAGATGCTGGTCCATGTCGATCCCAGTAAGAAAGCCACAGACTCCACACAGTATAATTTAAAATGCTATTATTAGAGCTAACTATAAAGAAAGGGATTAGTATAGATAACCTTGTGTCCTTTTAGGTATTGGGAACCCCAAGTTGTGCAGCATCAAACAGGCTTCTGATCCACGTGCAGCATTCTCTGCAGACCCCATCCATAGAAAGGGTTACCCCCTTATTGAGCTATGACAGGATTTGAGCTATTACAGGATTTTCTTACAAGATGACAACTCTTTTCTTAATTTCTACTGTTAAACAGAAAGGATGTTAACATAAGAACTTCCTGCCACACTTAAAGACAAGGAGACAGAGGTAGTGTAACTGCTGACAAGCAGGAGCTGCCTTCCTTACAGTGCGCTGCCTGAGTCTAGTCTGCGGCCAGGGATCACACCCTACACCACACAGGCCTGAAGGACAAGCTGTGTGTGCAGCACAGGTTAGCTGTTGTATGCATCACTGACTCCTAGGTGTAGAATGGTCTCCTGGACAGGATGACTACACACAGTAAAGTGGGTTTTATCTGTTGAACTTATTTCCCCTACTGATTTTCCTCTACCCGTGACATAATAGAAAAGTGCTACTTGCCTGGTTGTGATGTTGATTGTTTCCTACCTTATTTGTTAAAAACTCATGTGGACGTTTCCATGAATGCACTTTCAAGGGTGCTGGCAATTCTATTTTCCCTTCAGGATCCACAAAGACATGCTACATAAAATAAGCATGAACAAAAACGGAACATTTTTTAACTACAGTATTGTATCTTCCACAACATTTAAAATAATTAATTGTTCACACAATAATTCCCTTAAGGGGATAAATAGCATAAAAAGGGACCAATAGTATCTGTAACTCTGAACTAAAAGGTGCAAAGCCCTAACTGAAGATTCAGCACAAAAGCCACTTACATTGTTCAGAGAAGGTTATGTGGCCTGCACTGTCTAAATAGGTCTATGTGAAATATTTCCTTTCTTTTCCACTATTCAGAAAAAAATCCCAAGAAACTGTTCAAGCTTTTAATTCAGGCACTCTTCTACCAAGCTGTTTCTAAGTACTTTTTCTAACTCACTTATTTCTAAAGCTTTTTAAATTGAAGACTGAAAGTAAATATCTAAAGCAATATTTAGACACAAACAAAGCAGCTTTCACGCATTTAAAACAGCTACAGAAATCAAAGAGCTATAATTATACAGTATCATGCATTAGAGATTCTCATAGAGAGAGTCTCATAGAATTTTAAAACTTCCATTTCCAAAGTGATACTTATTCTCCATATGAACAGAAGGTGTCAGGTTATATGATATCAGTTTACTTAGTAGCACAAGGTAGAATAGGGACATGCCTCTTATACTGCTCATGCTGAATGGGAAATTAATTGATTACATGGTTACTGCCTTCTATTTGTGTCTGGAATTTTGAATAGATTTTAGGCATATTATACATTTCTGTGTGTTTCACAGGCTATGATGTAAACTATTTATCCTCTACAAACTAACCAAGAAAAAGTTTCTGGGAAGGAAACACTACAAAGTTTTGAGTACTTACTTATTAAACAAAGGCAAAAGAAAATATATTACAAAAGTATAAAAAAAACAACAACCCAAAACAACAACTCCAAAATAGTATTTGCCCCACATCTTTTTCTTGCTTGCTCTGTCGTGTAAGTTCTTTCAACATACCAATCTGTAACAAACTATTTAAAGTACCTGAACGAAGAACCGTAAGTTTTGTGGAAAAAAAATAACCCTCTAGGAATACTTATTCTCCTGAAAGCTTAAAGGAAGCCTTGTTGGCTAGACCATACTGAACTGTAATAACAGATTTTATATTCTGCTTTCAGTGACATCCAACTCTGACTACATGACATGACAGGGAAGTTTATCATTTAAGTTCTAGATAAACAAGAAGGAGGCAGGTGAGAACAACATAACACTACACAAAGAAACATTAGAAAAAAAAAGGAGATACACCTTTCTTTAGCTTACAAGTGCAAAAACACTTGAAAGATGGATGTCACCAGCTGAGCTAAACTTGGCTGAGAAAAATAGGTTCAATCTATCTTTTACTTAAGATGGGTCTAAGAGACAATTGGCAGGTCTCGGAGTTCATGTTCTAAGGACAGGAGCCTCAACCACAAGTTCTATAGGAAGGACAGTTAAGAGACAGGAGCAAGAGAAACAGACAGGTCAATCTCAGCAGCACACTGCACTGCTCTAGGAAAGGCTGTTATGTACGAGTGCCTGAGAAAAGAGCTTTAGTGTCACATGGAAAGAGATCACTTTCGACTTATTCCTTTGCCCACGCAAGAAAACAGAATTATTTGTGTTCTTGTTCTAAACGTACTCAAAGTTACTGGATGTCATCACTAATTCAGCTTCTAACTGAAATACTTTATATGATGTTGGATTCTGGCTAGCTGTTTGGATCAAAAGAGGCCACCTTAGAAAATTCTTTAGATCTATAAATTCATCTGCTGTGACCAACATATTTAACAACTCTTTAAAGAGCTTTTAACATGAGTTTTTAACAAATGTTTCATATAGCTTGTGGCTGAAGAATGGTATGCTCTGGTAAACACCTCAGAATGTCTTTTATACTAAAAGAAGTAAGATTTCAGTCACAATTATTTTTAAATTATATCTATTATAATAATGTCTGGCAGACCTAACAGATTAGTGCTAGATGAATGTTTAGAGTAGAGCCCAAAGACACCAAGTGTGGTAATGCAACAGAAGACAGACACAAAGGAAAACTATCTACCTGTCCAGTTAACGACAGCACTCAGTATAGAACCTGTAACTTCTCTTGAAAGAGTATCTTGGCCCCACAGGGCTACAGTATATTCAACCTTAGTATATGAAAAAAAATTGTCTACAAACACATATGCTAACATATACGTAGCACAGAAGAATACATGCAAAACAAACACATGAACAATTCAGAATTTGCATATAAAATAGATAATTTAGCACAGTATTAAATGGATTTTAAATATCACTGAAACATGCTGTTTCAGCAACTCTTTAAGAAATAACTTTACTACTCCGCATAAAACGTACATACATTCTGTAATGATAACCAGTTTGAAGAAGTAAAAATGCAGATGAGATTTAAAAGTCAGTCCAAGGTTGGAATGACTGAGGAATTTTTCTGCATCTGGTAGGTGCTTACTTTCTGCAAAACAGCAATATCCCCTTAAACCATTTTCTGCCTGTTAGATTTGCAGAGTGTTTTACATGTCCAGAAACTGAGGTGTGCAAAAGAAAATAAAACATCTGGTTTTCATCACAGATGGGTTCATGTAACCTTTTGAGTCCACAGAAACTGCAGTGCCCACAGAAAGGACTGCTCCAACATACTATGACACTTGATCTTGTTCCCACATCCTCAGTTTTAATTATGTTATGAAACAAATTCTGGGGTTGCATTTCCTTTTAACCATTAACGTGCACACATTAATGCACACACAAATGTTAAAAGTTCATTTAAGAAGCAACCAATAAACAACACACAATACCTTTAGTTTATTATTTTAGTTAAGTAGGTAATTATTTGATCATATTGAAAAGATATGATTGAAAATTAATACATTTATCAGTAACAAATTATTCTGAAGTTGTGACAAATACTCTATTAAATATAGGTACAAAAAAGGAAGTGAAAACAATATATATGTTTCACACAACTTACTGAAATGGGACTTTTTCTAGTTTTTTCTTTCTCTTTCCCAACTTTTCCAGCATCCCATTTTTCTGCATTGATATCTGCTTCATTCCATTCTGGCCAAATAGCAAATCTCCACTTCTCGTTGGAAACACCTACATGAGAAGACACAGTTGCCCTGGGAAGCAGAGACGTGAATAAAAATGAACAGTCTATTGAGCAAGGAGAGTAGCAAGATTTTTTTCACATAAAAATATTCTTTTCTTAATGTACTGCAATAAAATTTTTAGTATTAGTAACTACAGTAATTTTTTTGTCACTAAGACAAACAAGCCTACAGAAATGCTAGATGGCATTATTAGGTATAAACCAACAAATTATTTAGGTGAATTTGAAGTAATGGGACAGCTGAAGAATAAAAGCAGAATCCAAGGGCACAGTTTCCTCCCTCTTTCTTTTTCCTATGTTTCAAGTCACATGGTTTTTATTCCTCTCCTGTGCCAGTCCTAGCATTCACCACCTAATTCAATTCACTCACCCATGAGCCTCTTGTCCTACTGGTACTCTCACCACCCTCTTTCTGGGATTCACAACTCCAGGAGGAAGTTTGCTGAGACTGCAAGGATTTTCACAAGACTAATACACAATATGTTCATAGCTACCAACTAGCACTAGTAGCACCTCTGCACATAATTTTCCAGTGCATATGAAGGGCTGAAAAACTTAGCTAGAACAAGACTACAGCAGCTCCTTCCCCCCCTCCCTTAACTACCAAATCTGGAAGCTGACAAAGTAGGTGCAGGTCCCATCTTAATTATATTCACCCAAACCCACTGGTAATAAAGTAAGACATTTTCCACGCAAAAGAACAAAGCAAAGAAGTTGCAGGTACTTGAGAAGCAACCTGGCATCAAAAATGTCACACCTGAAAATACTATTATGCCCTATCTCCCAGAACGTGGAAGCAGGGTCAAGTCACCTGGGGGAACAGAGACACTGCTCAATTGTAGGGCAATGAAATTAGTAAAAGCCCATCTGGAGTCAAAATATTTAAAGGACATTAAGGTCAAGGAAAAAAGCTTCTACAAGTACACTAGCAGCAAAAGGAAGACTACGTAAGGAAGGTGCATGTCCACTGCTTAATGCAGTGGGGAACCTAGTGACAAAGGCCAAAATACTCAATGGCTTGTAGTGTCTTGGATTTGGCAAATTTTGCTCTTAGGCCTCCCTGTCCATGAATCTACTAATAGAGTCTGTGGGAGTGAAGCATTATCTACAGTACAGGAAGAAGGCACTTAAACCAACTGAACACACACAGGTCCATGGGACTAGTGAGGATGTTAGCAAATGTACTGAGGGAGCTGTCTGGACTCCAAAGGTCCTGTTGATCACATTCAAAAGACCATGGCAATCAAAGTCTCTGATGACTGGAAAAAGGTAAACATCACACTCATCTTCAAACATGGCAAGAAGGAGGATCTGTGGAACTTCAGTGCTTGGAGATACTTCAAACTCAAATGGACAAAGTCCTAAGCAACCTTATCTAAGCTGGCCCTGCTTTGAGAAAGGGGTTGGACTAGACAGCTTCCAGATGCACCGTTCAATTGACATTTTTCTCTGATTTCATAATACTTTGTTGTTAGCAATAATTAGGCCAAAGTCTCAGTGTCTAGACAATAACTACATTCATCCACACTACCAGTAACTCTTATTGGTAGACAGTTGTGAAAATTCAATTCCATCTGAGCTTTCTGCTGTGCAAATAAAAAACCACAGTTTCTACCACTCTAACTGGTAGGAAGATGTATTCTCTTGAGAGATACCTTGCTTTGTTTTTCCGTCTTTGTCATCTCAGACAACAGTGAGTACCCTCCAGCCTCTCTCTATTATGTTTGATCTTTCATTAATGATATAATTTTTTCTCCAGTATTTTCTTGAAGACTCAAAATGCTTCATTCTATATTCAATAAGACATAACAGACAATTGAAAACCCTGAAATGTTTATAATTTTCTTTGACCCTTGCAACACTGATTTAAATATAACTACTGGTAGCTTCTTACATATACTTATAAGCAAAGTTAAAATTCTTACTTTTTCTACTTTTTTTCTATTTCAGATGAAATATCAATGATGTATGTAGTGATTTTAAATATTCAAAGAAAACTTCTAATTCTTCGGATCTTCTTTCTCCCCTTAAGTCTGCATTTGCTCTTTTAAATATTTACAGAGAAGCATGGAAATTTCATTCAGAATGAATGATAATAAAGATGTTCTGAAGCCATTCAAAACAAATAATAAATGCAATAATTGCTGTAAGATTTCTGACTGCTTTGGGACAATAATAGCATAGCATATTTTTAAAAAAACAATGAGATACTGAAACACTTGCCTAGCTTACTGTCACAGAAAATTACTTTACAAAGCACTTGGAGATAATAGAATACCCTCAACACTGACAATGTGGAAGACACGGAAACAGTGCTATCTATGACTGAAATGTCTAAATTGAGGAACCTGAATGCCTCTGCTACTCAAAAAGGATGATTCAATAAGATTTTGGAAAAATTCATAGAGAACTGGAATTTAATTGGACTCCAAATATAAATGAATAAGTGAATAAAGATGGCTGAATTTATTAAAACATGTATTTGAGTAAGGCTATTAAGAAAGCTTTACTGGTATGGCTTCATTGTGTAAGTGTATTCTAAAAACCAACTTACTGGCAGACTTCTTTTTAATCCTGTGCTAAACCCTAAAGGAGAACAAATGAGTGAAACAATATGAAGTTAGCACTAATTCATCACTGAACCTCCAAGTAGCTTCTCCAAGAATGCTGGTATAATTAATGCAGTGCCAACACGGAAAATACAGAATGGCAGGACAGACAAACCCAAAAAAAAAAAAAAGAAAAAGGGCAGGCAAATTATGACCTAAGTTTTTCAAACTTCAGATTTACTAAACAACAAACAGGCCTACAAAGCAGTGGAACTGTGCTCTCTCAAGTTAAATGCAGCCATTTAGTCTGTAGACATAAACACATTAGCTACTCACCCACTCTGTAAGCAAGGAAGATCTTGTCAACGTGGTCAATACTCTAGAGAAGAAACGTTTTCTTCTTGAAGTAGATAAATCTACTTGTAAACTAGCTATGGCCATTCTTCACCAAAGCAACTCAGCAACATAGAAGGAAGTCTTTTCAAGAGAATTACAGCAGTATTGGTATGTAGTTTCAGAACAGCATGGCTACTCCACCTTCCTTTTCCAGTACTCATATCATTCTGGATCACCAGACAATAATAATTTTGTGACACATGAAAATAACTGGTGCACTATGCATATTTTTTAGAATTCAGGAAGATGCCATTCTTCCAATTTAAGTTGTTCTGCCAAACAAAGACTTAATACTCTCTTCCCTAACCCCTCCTTGCAAAAGTTAGACCTTTAATCTCACTTTTTTTTTATGCTTTCCTTAACAATTAAACAAAACCAAAAAAAAAAAAAAGAGGATGGAAAAAGAATTGGTTTTTCACTTTTGCTTAGATGAGCAGATCTGAAGATGGAAAAGAGACATCTTCTCAGAATAATTTTGATTGGATTTGAAACAGATAAAATTATTTAATAGTTCAATATTATTGCCAGCACTGCTTCCACAATGACTCTGGGGCTTTATGCAGAAATTTGGTTAGAGCCCTGGCACAAAAGTGCTTCAGCTTTTTCTGTCTCCAAGTCTGTACTTTGGAAAGTAGGAAAAAAATTCTTAGGGATTCTGACCCTATTGATGACTTCCTTGGGGGTTTCTGGGTAGTTATTTGCATATGAATATGTCCAATCTTTTTTTTCTTTCTGTGATCCTTTGTCATTCCTTACGGCACAGATGATATTTTTTGCAGATAAGTCCTTTTCAGTTTCTATTTTTGTGAAGGTTTCATTTGTTTATTAAACCTACTATTTAACCATTCATTAAACCTACTTAAGTTTCAGAGTTTAAGTTCTGGTTTACACAGTCATTCTGAGATTCCAATATAGAGGTTTTCATGGACTTAGGACATAGTACTGGGATCTGTGCCTGAGGACTGAGATGCAAAATTGAAAGCTAATTTTTTATTAACTTAATGAATTACTACTCTGCAACTGAGCTGCAGCTACTGTCTATGCATCTGTTCTTAGCTAACTTCCAAATGTGGCGTAAAATACGTGTTTGCTTCAAGCACATTCTGGAGAACCTAAAGTCTGAGAATTGGTATCTGTACCAGCAACTGTTTAAAGAAACCAGCCATTTTATTTGCAGAACAATACATTTAGGTGGTACGGTATGACTAGGTATTTATATGCTAGCCTTTCTGTAGATGCAATGAGTTTGAGTTTAGTCTTCATTTGATTAACTCTATTAAGAATTTATCTCCACAGCAGGGCTTTTGTTGCTATATAACTGTCAACAGGCCATCACTTCATCCCCTCTTAGTGCTGTCTCTTAAGATTTTAAATGGTCACCAACATTACACATGGCATGTTTGAAAGATTAAAAATAGACTGTGAATTTGATCATAACAATATGCCAACAGAAGGGGTGTGTGTGTGTGTGTGTGTGTGTGTGTAATCTATCTGATGCTATCTGATGGTCATCATACTCACCTTGTTCCCCGGAGAGTGTTGCCAATCTTTTATCATTCATTAAACACTATCATTTCCATGAATTGTCTGCAACCATTACACTGTACAGCTTAGTTTCATTCAAACCCCAGAAAATACACTATTAACATATAGCTGATGTCACACTGACTACAGTTCTTGGGATGGCCAATAATTAACGGGAATGATTCAGTAACAGGGCATGATATTTAGGGAATATGTCTGACAGGCAGACATGTCTGAATGATGCTCAGAGCTGAAACTGTTATTCTTCTTTCCTCCTTCAACTCCCCTGGATGCTCTGAACTCCTCTACATGTACAGAAGTAAAAGCAATCTGAAGGAAGAGATAGGTGTGAGGACTCTCACATCTCATACTCCCCATTGGATACCAATGTTGGGACAGAGGGAATTTTGCACTTTTTCCACTTAGGAGAAAGCAATAAAGAAAAACGTGCCACTTCCCTTGGATTCTTTGAGCAGTCAGAAGAAACAATTTCTGGTCCGAGAAAAAGGCTCTTGTATTAGGAAAAAGAGGGCACAGAATAAAACAGATGGTGCAATTCCTTCTCCAAATGTGTCCTGGGGTGGAAGCCACTTATCTTATTCCCTAATCTCTTCAGAACTCAAAGACAAAAGGCCCCTTTGAAGACCTTATTTATGGCAGAAAGTTCTTTTAAACTCTAATCAAAATAGTTTTTCACAAGTAGAATCTGAATATCTCAGAAACCCATGCCAGAAACCATAGCAACACTCAAGTTCATAAGAAACTGGAAAGCATATCAGAATGTTTGACCAGGTATTAGTAACTCTGTTGCAAAGTGATTTGTTGTTTTTCTTCATACCTAGTGCCATCCATCAGAAGAGGAATGAACAGAATGAGTCATGACCAGACGATCTAATAAGCAGCTAAGGCAATACAGCTGCCTCTTCATTATTAATACAGTCAGCAGCAATTACAAAATAAAACCAAAATATGTATGTGTTGTTTACAGTAATTTACCACTATTCTTATCTTGGACACTGGAGCCAAATCTTAAAAGACTCTCTGCAGAAGAAAAAAACCCTAACCTAAATGCTCAGAACTCTCATGGTTGGGGACAGACTCAAGCCACAGATGCAATTCATGTACAATGAGCTGAAAAAGTAATTGTAAAGCATCTAATTTGCAATGACAGTTGCTTGAAAAGCCTATGACAACAGGTTTTGTTGTCATTTCCCTTTTGTGTCCTGATGTAGGATTTCTTCCTCAAAAAGCACAGAGTGCTTTCTGTGTGAAGCAAGATCAAACAGTGGAAAATTAAACTGATGATACAAAGAAAAGATGAATACCAACTGATTATTCTTTACAGGTACATTATTTTTAAAGGAGTCTGTAATTTGGATCACTACTTTCAAGTGCAATATTCTCATTTCTAAACAGCTGACATCCTTGTAGGTGTCAGACAAACTAGTAAGAGACTACCATAACTTGCCAAGAATGAGCCTATTTCAAATGCTTGTGCATATTTGCTAATAGGAGAATGGTCACCTAGACTCACATTTAGCTTTGTCAGCTAGATGTCCACATTGTTAAAACTTTTGAGTTTGTTATCCATATTTTCAACCTGATTGCTTTTGATGCCCTATAAATATTGTCTGAATTTTGATCTTTATAATTTTAAAATTCCAGTTAAAGTTGAATATCTTTTTTAAAAGGTTGTCATCAACATAATTCAGACTTTTGCTATTTTGATCCATTTACACCAAATACAACAATTTTTTGCTATATGAAAATCTGAATTATCAAGAGTCAGCAACTGAACATAAAAAGCAGAATAGAGTACGAGACTGCTGCTAAGTGTTAGAGAAAAAAGATGAAGATGCACTCAATTAATGGAAAATACAATCATAAGGCAATTGAATAGTTCATATAGATCACCATGGATTTGTTTTATCTTGCGTGACTAAATTGTAGCAAAGCTAAAACAAAACCACATTTTTTCATGTATTTTTTGAAGAATTCATGTGAAATACAACATTCATGCTCACAGCAGGTTCATGTACAGTGTTGGAATTTTGGAATCTTTTAACCTTCTATTTCTACATTCCAGGAAGAATGGTTTATATTGCATAAACCATCATTAATAAATGTCTCAAAGACAGAAGCAAAATCAGGTGAAGTTACAGATTTCAGAAAGAATAGTGTGGACACCACTGCTTTCAACGGCAGCACAGGTCAAGACACTGTAGCCTGTGACAGCCATGCTAGAAAAGCTCAGCTAGTTATTTTGAGTAGCAAGAGTCAGCTGTAGTAAAAATTCTCTGCTCCTGATTCTACACAGTCAAAGAACTGCCCTAAAAAAAGCTCTTAATACAAAAGGGAAAAAAAAAATACATATTTGAAAAACACTCTTGATAATGAAAGGTATCAGATGGCCTGGAAGTCATTAATTTGCCAGCCTTTCATATTCTATCACACTGGAGGTCACTTCAGAAGATATCCTTCAAAAGTAAATTTATTTTAAGTTATATTACAAAAAATGGAACACTAAAGATGAATCCCAAAAGATGCCTGCCAAAGACGAAACCTTGTAATATCTAGCTCTTAAACAAGCACTTTTTATCTATAGAAGTAAAATAGTTTACAGAGGAGGGCCTTATATCCACTTCTGCAGGTAGAAATACAATATACCAAGACCTAGCTAGACTCATAGCAAGGGCCTGGAAAGAGCAGTGCCTCTTCTGGCGATTTTCAGTTGCCAGTCTCAACCAAGAGAGGTGATCTCTGACTAATTCTTCCAAGGTGGTTGACTCGGGGTTGTGCTCCAGGTGGGAATATGATCAGCTGGCCAAAATCCTTTATGGTTACCTGGTTTCAATAGGTGGAGGTGGGGGCCAAGAGAACAGAATACAGACTAACATAGGCACAAAGCGGTCCCAGCTACATCTTGCAGTCTTTCAACAAGTCATAGGACTGAATGCAAGTAACATCTACATCAAATTTGCAGACCTAGTTTGATCAAAGCACTGTCCTTCCAAATAGCAGCAAATTACTACAAGTTATATAGTTCTCAGTAAATGATAGCACTTCAAGAACAGGAGCTGCCTGTCATTATGATAGATCAATTAAGATCTCTGTTCAAGTACAGTCAAGGAAAGTAAGCAAAGCACTTGGACACATTAGAAGCAAGATGTCCAACAGATAAAATTAGTACAATTTGACTCACTATAATCCATTTTATGTCCTTTGCATGAAATACTATGTTCCAGCTGCCCTAGCAAAGTAACACTAACTTTGGAAATTCAGTGACATGCAACAGTTTAGAGCATAGGAGGAATAACATAACTGTACAAAGTACTGAGTAGTCCAGATAAGTGTTTTATCTGTTCTCATGGCACAAAAAAAAAACCCCAAACAAACAAACAAAAACCCAACGCATATAACATAAACCACAGCAAATTTAAAACTGATAAAAGGAGAGACCTGACCACTCAGTACATAATTAGCCAGCAGAACTCTTTTACAGCAGGTGTGCCTCAGGTGTGAATAATGATCTACAGCTTCTGGAACACCCTATCTCAAACAGCACGCACCTCAGTCAAACTCAGGACAAAAATAAGAAAAGGAATATGCCACTCAGGATCTTATTTCCAGATCTGTGTGAGAAACCACTAACAGCACAGTCACAGAGCACCCACTTACTGTGGTCGTCCTCCAAGGCAGGAAGCTGAGGGTCTGTTTCCAAAGCCTTTACTATACCGGATTCAAAGAGGGAACCTGGAATCATGTTTCCCCATATAATTGTACAGCACCTTAGGAGAATCTGAGATTGTTTCTCAAAGTGTTTCCTGCTAAAAATATTGAGCTGGTCTTAGATTCAGCTGTAAGAATGCTGGGACAATTGCAGCACTTCCTTCCACACTAGTGTTTGGTACTCAAGTATCATTTAAAAACACAGCTTGTGCTTTGCTCCTTTCTTTGGCATTTCTTCCTTGATGGCTTCAGTAAAATCCTTTTGTGCCTTCTGCAAGGCACCTGGGTAATTAACTAAGAACGAAAATCTCTGCATGGCAGAGCACCTCAGTACGTTCGCAGATTTAAGTCAAGCCATATACAAAGCACTTAATACACATTGATAAGAAAACCAGGAAATCCCATTTCTTCCATGGTGGTTACAGAGAGCTCACAAAAGAAGATGAAGACCATTCTGCTTAAGTAGATGAATAATCCATTGCAAACAGAGTCCCTAACAGGATATTTTAAGAATGTTTTCCAGTTTAAAAGCACAATTATTACTGGTTTGGGGTTTTTTTGACAGTGCTTGTTCTGCAGTGTAGTTCTGATGAAAGTCACTGTTCTCTATTACACTGTTCATTGCCCAGTCTCCAACCAATGGCTGATGGAGAGTGTCTGTCTGCAAGATCCCCTGACATTGCTTTGAGTTGCAGGGAAAGAAAAACCTAAAACTATGATCGCTAGGGAGCCCAGCATTTAAA
This sequence comes from Eurypyga helias, assembly GCF_000690775.1. Lineage (NCBI taxonomy): Eukaryota > Metazoa > Chordata > Aves > Eurypygiformes > Eurypygidae > Eurypyga > Eurypyga helias. The sequence goes on along the minus strand of NW_010256865.1, from coordinate 373 downwards.
GTGGTATTGCCACTGGTATATTACTTAATGTTTTCATGCCCATGAGTCCATGAAGTTTGAAATCCACAGATCAGGGTAGGCTGAGCTCTTGGGGTCCATTGTTTTAATTAGAATTAACTAGAAAAACTAATTTGAATAATAATTTCCCAATTAAAATTTAATCTAGCTAATCAAAAATTCAACTTACTGGGCGACTTACACATGCTGTTTTAATATGTTTATCATATTTACTTGGGGAAGAATGCATTGTCCTTCCACAAAGCATGAAACTAAAAAAAGTTAAAGACAGAAATAGGAAAAAAAAAGTACCAACAAATTGACTATATAGATTAAAGTTTTACTGTGTTTACACACTGTCGTGGTTTAACTCCGG
>NW_010256864.1:1846-8146 GCF_000690775.1 Eurypyga helias | reverse complement strand
CCCCCCAAAGCTATAGCCCCCCTAAAAGCTATTTCCATTCAGGACTTCATTACACATCTTGAAGTCCATATTAATTTTTTCCACAAGGTACCTGCACTACTCAGTGCACACATTCATAGGGCTTACCAGTGAATACCACAGGTGACAGTCTTCCATTTTTTTCACTCACTATTACATCTCACAAAAGCTGGAATATTACATTTGTCAGAGCTGACCTTCAGAGTTACTAGGGCCACGAACATAATCTGATTTTATAATGCAATCTCTTTTTCCTCCCCACACTTCCTCCACTGCTTCTTATTTTTCCTCATTCAGAAGACAGTATTCACACGTGCTACAAAGGCTATTGAAATTCAAATGAAGAGTATACCTAAAGAGTTTCAATGATAAAAGAATCCTCAAAGCCATCCAAAAAGAAGGGAGGAAATTCTCAAAATTTCTAATGTGGATTGTTATGTTCAAAGAGGCAAATGAGAAATTATCTAGGTCAAAGAAAAAAGCTACATTCAAGAGGCAGTAGGAAAGGTGAAGAATAACGTAAACAATAACTTAGGTAAATGATTCTCAATTTGTTTTCTGTTTGCCCTGAACGTGGTGTTATTTATGAAAACTAGGAACACAGCAGTTGCGATGCAATGACTAGAATAATGCCTGGCAATAATGATATTAAATCCTTGTTGTTCTAATTATTCTCAGTATGTAATCTGGTTCTCTCCTCAGTCTTGCTGTCTAAAAGCAGCTGGGCTTCCTTCCTTCCAGCAGAGTAAAGAACGAAAACGGAAGTCACCTTTCATTTCTGTCTCATTCACTGGGTCACTGAACACAAGGATACATTAGAAGGGAAGGAGGGAAGTCATAAGGCAAGTATGTCACCTCTTGCAAGCCCAAAAACACTTTTGAAGCTTTACCTGCAGCACTGTGTTACAGTGAACAAAGCAACAATATACAGCAAAGAGCTTAGCAGGGAAATAAGACAGCTTGACTAGTGAACAAAGACAACTGAGGCAAACTGACACATTAATGGATTTAACAAAACATTCTGTAACAGAGTACTCTTACCAATTCAAAACAGTTCAATACACAGAAAATATCAGGATGCCTGTCTCTGATAACTCTTAAGCTCTAGATCAAAGCTTCCCCTCCCAGAAATATATATATGGGTACACATTTTGTGATGGATTCTCTTCTACCTAGCGTGTTATTCTTCCATCAATATTCAAGTTTATGTTCAGTCTGGATTTACTTGTACATCTGCCCACTCATTTGCATAAAAACTCCATTAACGAGTACCTTTGATCTCCCTACTCATCTAAATTCAATTAATACTAGTGATAAACAACTGAAAGACTGAGAAGGAGAGGCATGCAGAGAGAAGAAGGAAGTCTCTGTGCTTACCCTAGGAAACCAAGAAAAAATTTTAAGGTATTCTGTTTTAAAGAGTTCATTGAAACAAAGTTGAACCACATTATGTTTTAGCAATCCAACTCTGACTATAGCCTAGTGTCAGTAAAAGGTCCTCAAAAAGCACAAGGAGAAAACAGAGCAATCTATTCCTCGCTCCACTTTTCTCATAAAGCAAACCAACCAGGGAAGGAGCATGGAACAAAAAGAAACACAAGTCTTTGAGGAACTGTAATTCTTTCAGTGATGTTTTTGGTGGGAGTGGAATTCAGAAAAAGATACATGGAGAAAAAAAAAAATCAGGGGAAGGTGATGAGAAAAAAAAAGGGGGACCTTCTGATGACTACTGTTAGCACACAAGACTGCTGTGCTTAGCATGATGGTGGTGGTGCATGTTAAATCAGATTTTAACAAAGGGAGTTTATGGAATTTCAATTAGCTGGAACATTAATAGAAAAGGACTTGGTGAAAATAATAAGGAAGTCTTATGAAGAGAACTCCTAACTTCAAAAACATGGCTTGTGTATATTGTAAAACATCACACTCAAGCCTGTATGAAGGCTACATTCCATTTACAACTTCCTTCTGAAAATGTACACAAGACTTTTCAACTCATACATTAGTTTGCATCACTTTCCCTCCCACACCCCCCACTCCCCAAAAAAATTAAATCTATAGAAACTTGAAAAATGGAAGGGGCTGGAGGTCCTGAGCTGAGCACCTCAGCTGGATTTGCATGCTCTCAGTAATTTCATTCTCTGAAGTTAACTTTTCCATTTACACAAATATTTGCAGTGAAATGCCTTGGTTTGTTTGTTTCACTAAATTAAGTATACATTCCCTACATCTACAGCCAGTAATTCCTCAGTTTATCACTTAACTCTACAATTTTACTCTGTTCTGCCAAAAGAGTATTTGGGCTATGTCCTTTCCATGAACTAGAAAGCACAAGGAAAATACATTCAATAATTTATACACTATGACGAGCAGTTAAGTACAGAATATAAAGGATCCATACAGCCTCCCATGCTTGCCCAACAGAACTTTTTTCCTCGGCAATTCCAACTTGTTACAACAGTTGTTCTGAAAGTTAAAAAATACTTTTTTGGAGTTCATATTATTGTTTGACTCAGAGTCAAACCAATTATGATTAAAGAAAAACAAACATGTCACCACATAGGGGCTAGTGAATCTTAAGTTTCATGTCCAAGCTCCATGAAGGTTAAGGAAACATTAACAACAACAACAACAAAAAAAAAAAAAAAAAAAAAAAAAAAAAAAAAACCCACCCCAAAAAAAAAAAAAAAAAAAAAAAAAAAAAAAACCAAGAAAGTTAAAAAAAAAAAAAAAAAAAAAAAAAAAAAAAAAAAAAAAAAAAAAAAAAAAAAAAAAAAACCCACACCACAACCGAAAAAAACCAAACCACAAACAGAAAACAATGTTACTATGTGATTATGTGATGTTGGCTTCTCAAGCTGTGGCACTGCCTTCACAAATTATTTTAAATTTCAGTCCGTACGTGGGTTATCAAATGTAACTAGTATTTGCCTTCATGTGTGTTAATCTCTAATTTTTTATTCATAAAGTCATATGCAGAACATGTTCAACTACTCACTACAATGAGAAAAGTATTCCAAAATCTCATGTAACCATATCTATTGCTGCACTTTTTCAGTGATCAATATAGAGCATTTGCTCATTGACAGACACAACAAACAAGTTTGAGAACATAATCCTGTAATCGTTGTCCTACAGAAGAGATCTAGATATAGGTAAATACATGCTGAAAGCTGATAGTATTTAGAAACAGTTCTCTTCCTTAAAGAAATCAGTAGAACGAACACGTGTTTTTCTAGCATATGTGGGTACAGTAAACAAAAATATTGGGTGGATAAAGTACCCCAGAACAGATGCTTTTACGAACAATACGTTACCCGCCTAACTTCACCGAGACTTCTACGAAGTACAAGTACAAAGAATTAGTAACTTAGTAGGAAAACTAAAATGAATAAAAACTTAGTGACAGATAACTGGAGCGGGGGAACAACAGTGAAACAATTAGCATGCAAACCCACCAAAAGAGTTTGTTTCTCCCTGACAGTTACCCATGTAGAAGTAATACTGTTCAGTATTTTGAACGTGATCAGACGTGCTGTAGTCATGTATGCAGAGCGATTATTAATTGGAAACACTAATTTTGCTACAGTACAAGTTAACACTGGAGGTTATTACGAACACCTCTAGTTGTGCTAGCCCCAACATGAATAATTTAGTCAGCTAAAATATATTTAAGCTAGCATACAGTGTCATATGTTATATTATGTTCATAGCCAGAAAGATTCAGTGTAGGCTCATGTACTACTGTGTTATGCAAGAGTGCAGCAGTAATAAACAGTGAAGCTTCCTTGCTTTTCACTGAGGCCAAGAAATGAAGTATTTCAAAACTGTGTTTTCTAAACATGTTATTAAGGAGCTATACAGAACTTCCATTTTTAGATTCCTCAAGGCTATGCACTTAAGTTACCTAATAATGATTTTCTTCACAGAAAACAAAGTAACATGTAGAAAAAACTCATCTTCCTATTCCATCACGCCTCCTTTAGTGCTCTCTCAGAGTTCCCAGTCCTGCCTAGCTGTTAGTAAAATAAAGTGAAAATCCCTTCTAAATTGTTGTAGGTAATAGAAAACATCCGACAGCAACAGCAAAAAGAGTGTGAAAAGGTTTCTGAGAAATCCTGCATAGAATTCCTTTTTATCTACGGCACCTTTGTTTTGCCCTGTACGTTCTTTCCCACACTTCAGGGTTTTCCTTTGGTTGGGGTGTACATGTGTGGTTTAAACCTGTTTCCACACTACTGAGTTACGGAGATTAGTAATATCCGTATATTAAAGTATCAAAGACAGATTGTTGTCCTTTATTTGTCATGGATGGATGTTAATCATTATAAAAAAAAAAAGGAAATTAATATACTGCACCCATGGGTATCAAAAAGTGACACAGGACAACATGCTGTAGTTTGCCATTATAATGTCTGGCATACAAAAATCAACACATTCTAAGAAAAGCAAGGTCTAAGTTATCAAATATTCCAGAGAAATCTAACACTTAGAATATCTCTACAACAACTATTACATAATTTTTTACAATATTTCTTTGGACAAGGATTGTTCTCCCATAAACAGAAAAAAAAGTAATTGGGGAGGAGGGGAGAGGCAGGAGGAAGAGCCAAAGATATCAGTTATTCTAATCAAAGTGATAGTCTTCCTGCAACTATAATCCATTCTGATGGCTTCCTTACAACTGTTTGCGCCCTGAGCTAAAAAACCAATAAAACCAAATAAAAGTTGTTCCTATCCAAAGTTCTACTATCACAATCAGTAGTCCTAACAGAAATCGACTATATTTTTCTATTCCAGGACTGATTTAATTAGTTTACAAGAACCTTTCCAGGACAATTTGTAGATAAATTGGGTGAATTCAGAAGCTTGAGCTACTATAGCTTTTGCAGATCGGGTTCTGCCAAAAAAAAAAAGAAAGAAAAAAAGTAAACTATTATAGATAAAGGATTTTCAACATTTTCAGCACAAATAACTTATCTCCAAAGAGAAAGAAAAACAAAATCCCAAGAGACAAACGAGATTTTCTCTAAAAGAGTCCCAGGGATACAGATACATGCTAACAGATGTAACAGCCACCCTACCTGTAATGAAACCAAACCTGCCACTGGCAAAAAAACCCATGATATTAAATAACTGGCTGAAAGCATGCTGCTAAGACTGGAAAGCAAATAAGTAAGTATTCTCACATTTCATATTCAAGAAAATGTTATCACGGATTTATACTGCTGACACAGTCCATTTTCAGTCATTTCAACACCTATAATGCACACAGCTAAAATTCATAGAATTCCTCAGTGCACAGTTACCCAGTACCCTGAAGACTGCAATCCTAGCAAACAACGAGAACACACTCCTGTAGTGTGCTAAATTCATTACAGGGAATAATGGAGCACAATATTGCTTTAATTCTGTTGCCTTAGGCCGCTCATATCATAAACCATAGGAGTTGTCTCACCGATGCCTGAAACTGAATTGAAGTCATAATTTCTGCATATTTTAAGACTGAATGTAACAGATTTCAGATGCCTTTCTTTTCACTTTATAATCTTCTAGAGCACACTGCAGTTCTAAGATACCCCAGTATGCTCTCTTTAGTATGCTTTGTATGTTTTCTCCAGTATTTTACATAAAAGATGGTCCTTTTCGCCAGGTCATGACACAACAGTTAAAAAATACAGACCAGACAAGTGACATTAGACAAAATTATATACACGATATAGGCAATCACCAACAAACTACCCATGTGCAAGATGTGGTTGTTGACACAGGCTTCACCTTATCTGAGAATGGCAGGGCCTTCAGATTAAAGCAGAGGTGGGCTGAAGGTGTCCCATGACCAAACAGGGAAAATAAGCCAGTGGTCTCACATTTCCTGCCAAGAACAGCACCCTGCCCAAAAGACATTTCAGATAAAAGGGTAATGCCAAACTCTCCTTTCTTTGTAAGGAAATTATAACACTGCCTCACTCAAACATTTCCTCCATGAGGAATTTTAATCATAACTAAGTAATACTGTCTCTGTGAGGAAAATACCTGCCGAAATCTAATGGTCTGCAGTTGGCACATATCTGAAAGCACAAAAAAATGGTGTATCACAGCTCGCTCATAGTCCTGTCATCATTATAAAATCAGTGAACTTGGGTTTAAAGTTTCTCTTTAAAGAAAAGTACTTTCTTCAATCAAATCCTGATGCAGTTTCTTGTGTTTTAATATCATAGCTATTTCATCTTCTTGCAGTGCTCTTAAGAGATTGCCTTAAAAGGCCCACAGAAACAAATC
>NW_010256864.1:0-1815 GCF_000690775.1 Eurypyga helias | reverse complement strand
ACCCCAGAAGGGGGGGGGGGGGAGGGGAATATAATTCTCTAGATTTTCTCTAGTTCTTCAATTTTGAGTAGAATTGGCTTAGTCACATTTATTCCATTTTGAGGGGAGAGGGAGTGAGAAACAACATCTTTCCTACCCATTTTCTTGTTGTTGTTAGGAAAAGGTTCAAAAGAGAAGAAAAAATTAGGTTCTTAAACTTTTAATGTTTCAACAGGAAATAACATTAAATTTTCTACAAGAGTTCCTTGAAAATGCCTCCCCCCCCCTCCCAGTAAATAAGCAGGTTACCCCTATGTGCCCAAAAGCAAAAATCAGTACACCCGGATGACAGTCTATACCATTAGATTCACTTTTCTTCATCTTGTAATATCTTATGATCCCTTACGAGTTCAGTGCTCTCTTTATTCCCTATTTAAAAGGCTTGTCACAATTCCCCCATAACACCCCTAGAATATGTATCCCTGCTGTCAATGGAAGCTTTTCCACTAAAACCAGAGAAACACCCAGCTTTTTTTATTACTTCCCAACTTGCTCTCCCTAACCACCTTCCTGTTCTTCATTTTGAAATGAAGGAAGAGAAACAACCAAAAAACCAAGCAAATACTTTATATATCCTCAGCTGAAACATCAACAGCATATTCCAAGTATATTCTCAATTCCCTTCTTATTAAAAGGCTATTGTCAAGTCACTTTTTTTAATAATTTTGACCACAGCTGAGCACTAAGCAGACATTTCCAGTAAGCCATTAACAAAGCCCAACACTCTAAGTGAGACAAAAGCAGCATTTAATTTTGAACCCGTAATGGGTTCGAGCATTTCAAACTGCTCCTTCTGAAGTTCATTACCTTGCACTACTCTATATTGGATTAGCTTTCTAACAACTTCATAAAGCTCTTTAAAAGCCACTTTGAACTTAAAAAATACTCAAGCCTAACAACTTTGTTATTCTTCAAATCTTTGCCATTTCAGATGCCTTTTATCACCTTTGTCCACTCTTCCATTTTCCTCATTCAGAATAATCTTAATGTAAAAGCATGGAAAAGAGCTTGGGTTTGTTTTCTTGGGTTTTGTGGGGGTTTTTTACTGAAAAAAAATGTTTAGGTTTTCAATTTTCTTTCCTATTTTCAAGCATTCAGAAGTGAGGAAAAAGAAATAATAGCTTCTAATCAGCATAATCAACAGCATGCCTCACTATATTATACAACTCAGACAAGATGCTGCCAACAGCTTTTTCATTTATGGAAAACTGATCAATTCCAAACATTATTCTCTGTCTCAACCGTCTTCTAATCAACAATCTTATCCTTCAGTATGCAAGTAATTCACTTCTGCTAATAGGCCTTTACAGAAAGCATACCGTAAAGAGGTTTAGTCCAGAGCATAACAGCTAAATCTATTTTCTTTAGCATATTGACTCTGCCTAACTTACATTACAATGGGCTTACTAAAATAGTGCTGTCTGAACAACAAAGAAATCATGCTCTCTTTTTCTGTTTTACTAAAAGAAACTTCTACAAACTTTGCTGACCTTAAGCGCACAAATTCAGCTGTACACACAAGTCATCTTTTAATAGTTAGAGATAAGGAATCACACCACCAAAAAATAGATTAAGGGACAGAAAATATTAAGAACTGTAAAATCTTTACAAAGGTAAAAATAGAAGATAGTCTGAAATGCTCCACAGAAGCTTTAACTGATACTTTCTACACTAAAACCTCAGAGGCTTTATTAATCCATAGACTAAAACCACCTGGGGGTGCTGACACAGATCAGATGAAGATCTGACAGAAACACTGAGCTGCTGAGGCACATG
>NW_010256863.1:0-7803 GCF_000690775.1 Eurypyga helias | reverse complement strand
CCAGCATCTCCCGCTCGGCCGCGTCTCCCGCCCGGCGGCCCGTCCGCCCCTTCCTCCCGCACCCCCACGGCCTGGCGGCTGTTCCCCTAAACGAACAGCCGACTCGTGCGCCACGGAGGTGCCACGCGTCTAAACGCTGCCCGGCGCCCAACTCACTACATCGGCGCTTGCAGCCGTGGATGTGTCTGGACCTTCCCACCACCCTTGAGGGCACGCTCAAGGTGTGCAAAGCTCCCGCGCCAGGGAAGGCTTTAAGTCAGGTGGTGGATCTGGGATCCCCGCCGTGGGAGAACCGTATTTATTTTAAAGCGTGATCAACATTACCAGCAGCTGGCAGAGTGAGGAGGAGCGCTACTGGGAGCGAAGCGGGTGTCCAGGGGTCCCGCTGCTGCTGAAAACACAATCCTCTCACGGCCCAGGGAGGTTGCATTTCACTGGGACAACAGTTCTCACATCAAAATGAACGTGGCACAAGAAAGGGACGTCAAGCCTTTACACGGTAAAGGTTGCCGTGACAGGCCAAGGCCGTACCGCTCAAGGCAGCGAAGCCCACCTTGAATGACACTGTCAGATGCCAGTTTTGGGATACCTCTGCCAGAACCGTGTGGTATCTGGCTCTTCTCACACTGATCAGAGCCTGGGTGCCAGCAAGCACGTGAGTCTGTTCAGGAGCCAGAGGGGAGGCTGCGAGCCAGGCAGGATCAGCCAGGCAGGATCAGCCAGGCAGGATCGGGTGAGCCAGGCCACCAGGTGGAACATCAGGGAAGGACAAGGGTGACAAAGACCTGAACTCTCACATAAGTTTCATGCAGCAATCCAGTGATGGCCCTGATTTGTTTGGAGGAATACAAAGCTGAAGTTAAGGAATCGCAAACTCCCTCCATCACTTGGTATAAGACAGCCTGGCCTTCAGCGAAGTCAAGAAGACTGACACAAGTGTTTTCCGATTACAGTACTGATTTGGTAGTAATAAAGACTTTGGTCCTAATTTCTGCTCCAATCAGAATCTAATTGCATCTTTGTTTATTTTTATTTTCTTATGTGCCAGCTGGGAGTTGTCAGTCCGCCAGTCTGGGTCTCACACTACCAACAGGAAATACGTATGCCTCACCTCACGCACACGGGCATTCATGCATCTGAAGTTAATGTATGCATCTTTAATTATATGATTTGGAACTTAATGGTAGTTACCATGAAGTATTCCCTAGAAAACAAAGATGATAAAGGTATTACGTGATTCTATGCGTATTTTTTGAAGGCATTGGTTCAAAGTACAGCCTCAAATGTAACAAAATAATGTAAAAACTGATAATAATCAGTTGATTTTTATGTAGGATGTTTAAATAATGCATTTCTAGAAGCTCTCTGTAGCAAACTTACTGCTCCTATTCTAATTTCTTACACTAATTTTAATTAGAAAGTAAACACCCCTATATTCATGGTAACATTTTTCCTTAGGTTCCAATTAATTATTTACTAATATTTATATTTCAAATACATTCTGTGTGTATACACACATGCATAGGTAGAGTGCATGATGGGATAATGTGGCACAGAAGCTGCAGGTTTTGTGTTGTTACATGTATTTTGGATTGTAAAACTTAGCCTAAAATAAAGGTTAAAAGTCATCATTACCCACCGTTATAAACATGTGCACATATATCAGTAGATTAGAAAGGCAAAAGTTTTACTTTGCTTTCACACATCAAACATTTTAAGATGCTGTTAAATAAATAGACAAAACCAGTAAGATGCCATTCATACCATTTAACGTTTAGAAAATCGATAAACTGGAGAGTCAATTAAAAACGTAAAGGAGAAACTGATCTGAAGCCAAATGGAGACCAAAATATCAGCCAAACAATATTGTAATGATTCTTTTCACTTTGCACTCAAGAACTGGAACATCCTTTTCAAAACCAATTCATGTAACTTGTCACTTCACTTCCACTGCTTTTTCTTTACTTTTTTGGAACAAAGGACATTCCTAAACATTTTTTGTGTTTATTAATAAGGGCCAGAAGGCTATGAGAACACGAAGGAGATACACTTTCACTCCCTCTGCCATGCCGTATATAAGTGACTACCAAATATGCAGATTAGTAGTGGGGTCATCTACCCCTTTCTTCCATTCACTTAAACAAATAGGATTTTCTTGTTCTCTCAAGATAGCTCTTTGACACCATACAGATGTTTAAACTATTGTTTAAATGAAAACGAACTAGAAATAGCTGACTTTTTTAATGCATACCTTTCGAGAGTGGTCTATCAGCATCTTCTCAGTGGAGAAAGTTAAAAACTGCAGCTACTTGTGGCCCAGTCAAATTTACTTTTTAAGTGGGCTGCTGCAGTAACAACATCTCATATGAAGGCAATGAAGTCTTTTACGCAGCAAGTAAGAAAACTGTTTATCAGTCATGAGGAAACAAGTTGTGGTGTCGTTCATGATCTGAAAAGCAGTTGCATTTTCTGGGTGGTGCTCCAAGAAGCTCCTTTGCAGACACATGTCTACACCTGTTGCAAAGGGCTGACAAAGAGCAACATTCAGGACAGATTCTTTTTTTCATTCTCTGAAATGATTTCCATTAAGGATTCATAATCAGCATATTCTTTCAGAGTCTGTATCATTTCATCTAGCATTTCTTCCCCTAGCATGAAACACTCAATATGATGCACCGATCTGCTTATCCTGTGGTCAGTAATCCGGTCCTGTGGAAAGTTGTATGTTCTGATCTTCTCCGATCTTCCTTTAGTCCCAACCTATCAAACAAAAAGAATCAGTTTAACACTGTTGTCTTTTTATAAAAAGGATGAAATATTGACTAAGCATCTAAAGCTAAAGCTTTCTCTTCCTCCCATAATAATCCAAAGTTTGTTCAGACCTGTTCAGTAGTTGCAGTAATTGTTCTCAAACACATAAAAGAACAATTTTACTGTACCTTTTTCTAGTACTATTCTGGTTCTTCATGCCGTAATCCTTTTTTTTTTTTTTTTTCCACTAGATGTCTAGAATTTACATACTTCTGAAATTTTAAGTCTGGCTAATATACAACCTTTATTGCTGAAGCAGAACGTTATTTTTTTTGCCTCGTGTAAGTCCTTCCTGAGCTCCCAATCCTCTGTATTCTCATTTACTGCTTGCAGTTCAACACAGGAGTTACCCCCCCAGAACATGTGCTCGGACGGAACTGTATCTTTGCTAAGTGAAACTTACTTGAATCTTTCGAACGCTGTTTCTCTTTTTGGTTTCTTCTTCCAGTTTGGCATTGTATAGTTTAGCACATAGCATTTGCATAGCCTTCTCTTTGTTTCTAATCTGAGATCTTTCTTGCTGACACTCCGACACAATCCCTGCCAAAAATATCATGACATTGAAGTCTTAACAGTAACACACACTAAAAAGGGTTTGCCATTTCCACAAGATTTTTATGAAGTTATGATAAACTGTTATTTTCTTCAATACATATTTTAGTCTGGGTATGTAAAAGTCCAGCCTTATTAATGTCTAATGATACATTTTGGGAGACAAGTGCAGGCTGCTGAGTTGTACAGGTGCTTTAAGCCATAAGACAAAAAATTTAATTTGATATGTTGGACAACAGGTCGATAATGAAATAAAAGATGTGATGTGATCTGCCTTACAGAAGACACCTTTAATAGGTGTTTTGGCCACAGTTCCAGGAAATTCATGATTTATGAGTGATAAAATACACGAGATAGTGAGTGTATAGAACATGATCAAATTATACAAAAGTGGGCATGATTTTCTTTAAAAAAGGTGTGGTTTCTCCTCCCAAAACACCCAATTCAAATGAGAACGAGAAGTGAACAGCCTTAGAAAGGAGTAGGGAGAAGAAATACAGGAAGAAGACAGCACAAACTAATTTGTTATTTGGATTTATTTTAAACAACTCCAGTAAGATTACAGTATCCTTTTGTAAGATTTCATACTATTACTTTATGAAAGATTGGTTTACACACTGCATTTTGGATCACAATGAATGTTTATAGAAAGATTGAGAGGAATGAATAAGAATCACAGAATGGTTTGGGGTTGGAAGGGACCTTAAAGACCATCTAATTCCAATCCCCCTGCCATGGGCAGGGACAACTTCCACTAGACCAGGTTGCTCAAAGCCACATCCAGCCTGGCCTTGAAGACCTCCAGGGATGGGGCATCCACAGCTCCTCTGGGCAACCTGTTCCAGTGCCTCACCCCCCTCTCCATGAAGAACTTCTTCCTGATATCTACTCTAAACCTCCCCAATTTCAATGTAACCCCATTGCCCCTTGTCCTGTCACTACAGGCCCTTGTAAAAAGTCCCCCCCCAGCTTCCTCATAGGCCCATTCAGGTACTGGAAGGTGCTATAAGGTCTCCCTGGAGCCTTCTCTTCTTCAGGCTGAACAAGCCCAACTCTCTCAGCCTGAATGAAGAAGGGAAAGGTGGAATAGAAGAAGTCAGGAGATAATGTGAGGTATGAAAGCCCATGTAAACCATCCCTAGTGCAGAACCACAACTAAAATTGCAATACATTTTAAGATTTCTAAAAAAACACTAAAAACTGCCTTCAGCAAAAACTAAGATCATTTGCTGGTTTAGTCTGTGGGCTTTTTTTTCCAAATATTCAGGCAATACAAAACTTTTTTAATCTGGGGTACCATTTTGTCACCGTATCTTGAACAGAATTCTATCCTCTCCACTGTTTAACTTCTGCTTTACTGAGGTGATGCAATAAGTGCAGAATGGATCAATGTCTTCGATAAATATGAAGAAAAGGGTGGCAAAAGTCTGGATACGTGAAGATAAAGAGCACTTGGGATTACCCTGAGGCTGTAAAGACTGACTAATGCTTGTGATAGAGAAGAGGAGAAGTTAGCAAGCAATGAAAGTCAAGGCAGCTGTTGTGGATTGCTCAAAGGAAAGTAAAAAGCTTAGGAATGGCACGATAGCTAAAATCAGGTAGCATTTGAGGGTGTATCTTATCCCTCCTACACTTCCTAACCTGAGCACTGGGGATGGGTCTCCTAATTATGTCTGTAATCTATGGGAAAGGAGCCATCAGACATATGGAGGCTGGTATCATGAGTAGACTCTGCAATTAAAAGCAACATTTTAAGATGGAAATAGAGCAATCTCTCTTTTGGAGACTAGTCAAGAAAAGGCAAAGCATTGGATTCTAACCTACCCTGCTTTTCAGTTTCTTTTCCATTATTCAAAAACATAAATAGAACTTTTTTCCCACAGAAATTGATCTGGAAGCTTTTAGAGTGTCATGCTTAATCACCAAGTGGATAGTTTACCTCCTGAAGCCAGTAGTCTTCACTACTACAGACTGGAGTGGGCATAAGCTGGTGCATTTAGAGTACCATAAACACACACGAAAACGATTTGAAAACTCCAATCTACTCTTGCCCAGGTTTGACAATAAAACCATTGTTTCAAAAGACGTTCTGACAGCAGGTTTGTAACACAGATCTTGTACTAAAGAAAAAAATGAAGCACCTGTTGGAATATGAACTATCCGTACAGCGCTGTCTGTGGTATTGACATGCTGGCCTCCAGCTCCACTAGCCCGCTTCGTTTCTATGCGCAGGTCTTTTGGATTAATCTGCAGTCTCATCTGCCATGGGAGACAGAACACCACCCCCCCAAAAAAAGAACACATTTATGTTGTTTCTTTCTAAACACATCAAATACGCACAGTTGGTTGATTTTATAAGGCACACTCAGGCAAGATCAAACTTTCCAAAGTTTATGAGTGATAGCTCACATCCACTTGCAAATATATTAACAAATCCTTGTAGCCTGATTGGAATGAGACATGATGGAAGCCAGGAAATAATACAAATAATAGCTTAAGGCATAACCACCCCTTAGTACTAATCTTCTCCCTCTTCTGAAAGTTCTGCACTCTGTTCCAGCAGGGTTAACCAGTACTTGAACTTGACTGGATGGAATGGGGTGATTTTCTCTGGGAGGAAGGAGCGAGGCAACTTTGGGAGAGAATAGGAAGGAGTAACATCTTTGACAATTTGCTAAGTCAGCATGAAATAAAGATCAAACAAAGCTTTAATTCCTAGCCAGTTGTTTTTAACCAAGCAAATATGGAGAGAATTAATTACTACCCATACACTTTGGAAGGGGAAAGTGAAGATGCTACAAATATGAGGAAGAGGAGGTGCTAAAAGAAATCTCTGTGAGCTCTGTAAACTAATTCAGTCTTTTTTTACTTTGTAAAAAATGTAAAGTTTTCCATAGAACAAGCAAGAGACAGCCTCAGTGAATTTTCAGCTTATAGTGAAGTAAACTGCCAGGGACTTTCTCAGGATTAGGATTATGAGAAAATACAGAAATTCTTTATTTCACCCCCCTAGACAAAATCAATATAACCCAAACAAATATGACTTAGTTTAAAATGAAGATTTAAAGAAAAAATCATTAAGAGAGAATAAGAAGAGAGACAGAAAACACATGGGCATCAGTAATATACGGCATGTAGAAACACTGCTCCCAGTAAAGTCTGTTATACTAAAAGATAAAATATTACCTCGGTGGGTTGGGGTAATATTGCAACAGTCATTGTGCTGGTGTGAATGCGTCCTTGTTTTTCTGTCTTTGGCACTCGCTGAACTCGATGCACCCCTCCTTCAAATTTCATGTACTTGTAAGCCTCAAGACCTGCTATACTGGCAACTGCATGCCTTAGGCCACCTTAAACACAAGAAAAATGATTGCAGAGCTGTAAGAAAAACTGTTGGTACTTTGCTGCTGTATTTCAAACAGCATATTTAGACACTGCCATTTGTTTCTTAAAATTATTAATCTACCATTTAAATAGTCAGGCATAGTTATATCGAAAATGTAAGAAAACTCTTAAAAACAAAGCCAGACATTATACTCACACCACTACCTCAAGCAAAAGACTGTCAAATTCTTTTTTTCATAGAGTTCAATTTAATTTTTTATACACATAAGAAGACTTTCTACAAACCATGTACATACATATATACATACAATCATAAACTATAGTAGAACTCTCACACCAGTAATAAGTTTACATAAAGATCAAATTTAGCAAGCCACCTTCAGAAACTATATAAATTTCGTTTTTATTGTCAGTTCAGAAACTTATATTCAGTGGGAAGAAACCTGACTCTAACTTAAGGATGAGCATTATTCATGCTCTTCCTATCCAGTCTCCTCTACGCAACCTACCCAAGTCTCGTTTTTGCTCTTTCATTTCATTTCAATCTTTTGCTTCCATGGGGCGAGCCCAACTCCAACTCCTGGCCCTCTTACTAATACGTCCAGGAGAACACTTGACAGTAGGGTACTAAAAACTGGCACTGAACAGCTTCGAACTTGGAATTAAAGCCCAATACAATGATAGTTTCATGACAGAAAGTTTGTTGCAATACTAGTTTATAGCATCCTTGCTCTTCTGTGTTTGCTAGTGTGCAAACCCTTCAGCTGTGCCAGTGTAACTGTTTCAAGGATCAGAGAAGTGATGGCACTATAAATGAATGTAATTTTTCACCCATTTTGGTTTTTAATCCAGCTCAGTTCCCAGATCCCATTCTCAGCACAGTGGATGGTGTGCCAAGGGAATGATTAAAGAGGAGATAGGCGGCCTTGAAAGAGTATTGTTGGTGAAGTCTTGCAACCATGAAACCACACCAAGGAAAAGAGGCACATATGTCTCAGGAATACTGTTTTAGGCTATCTCTAGACTAAGGAAATCAACCATAGAGACAAGATATTAGCTTTTTAAAAAGGAAAGCTCAGGAGCGATGCATCCCAA
>NW_010256862.1:0-12991 GCF_000690775.1 Eurypyga helias | reverse complement strand
GCTAGCTGGAGTTAAGCCATGACATCAGGAGTTCAGCAGTTATATTATTTCCTTTAAGTCATACGAAATTGGTAGACTATAAGCATCGAATCAACAGACTAAGGCTGAACTTTTATTTCTGATGATTTTCAGTTAGACTCTGAAATGAATAATGAGAAATCTCAAGTGCTAATAATTATTCAATATTTTGATTTTAGTGACTTCTGTTTTGACAAGAGAAAGAGTCAATTTGACTTCCCAGTTGTGTCTGCTTGAATTTCAGGTACATTCTCTCATGAGATAAGGTGGGGAAGGTCCAGCTGGAATGCCAAGTGCATATGTGAACAATGATGCATTCAAGGAGAAAAAGAAAACAATGCAAACCTTCATTTGCAGAGTTTCATGTGCTGTTGTGGCTCCTATTCCTGCATGTGAATTAGTGGGAAAGCCACAGTCTTATTGAGGAGCATCAAATGTGTCATGTTCTCTGTGTGCTTCTTTATTTACAGGCACTTTATTTTTTTTTTCAGGATGCAAAAGAGATTGGGATGGTCTGACTTGCTGGCCTAGAGCCACTTTTGGGGAAGTGGTTAAAGTTCCCTGTCCAAGATTTTTTGAAGAAATCACTAATATCCATGGCAAGACTTTTTCCTATTATTTTTATCCCTACATATTTCAATAGATAAATGTCAATAGATAAAATTCAGTAACTCACATATTTTTCTGATTCACAATGTTAGCTGAGTCAGTTGACATGAAGTAGTCATTGAGATACACGTCTTGGATTATGGTCAGTGTTTGTCACTGTTTTGTTTTGTGTTATGCTGTGCTGAATTGTGTAGCCTCTTTGGTGGTCTAAAAAACATGGGCAATTGCACTACATTGCTGACATTATAAAAGAGTATGTCACAGAATCACTGATTTATAAAATCATAAAATAATTGATATTAGAAAGGGTGTTTTGATGTCATCTAGTGAAATCCTCCAGTCATTGCAGGACCAAATTAAAAAATTGTGTTGAACTTCCAGGCTAGATCAGGGGGCTCAGGGCTTTGTCCGCAAACACAGATTACACTGTAAATGCAGGATAGACTGCATAATTCATTTTCCTCTGTGTAAAGATGGAATTTGCAGAAGGAATTTCCTATATGAAAAGTAGAAGTTGCACTGCATCCTGAAATGAATGGGAACATGTGTCTCAACTCTTCAAAAGACAGATATATAGAATATTATAACTATAGTTAATCTTGGTGACCATGACCAGACCTTTCAAAACTTAAAGAACACACCCCTCCCCCTCTCTCTATAATTCATACTCTGATGTATTTTACCATTAAAGGCTTCCTTCAGAGAAACTGTACACAGGAGGCATATTGGTCAGAACCATTCCCACCATACACCGTTGCCTGTGGATTTGATGAAGATTCCAGTAAAGGGCCTGAGGATCAGGTGAGTTTTTCATTTTCTGGTTGTAGACATCTCCAGGGCATCTTCTTCTGAGTGTGCTGAGTAGTTGGATGCTCCCACATACCTGAGCCTTGCCTGAACACAGTAATTACCATTCTTCAGTGCTAAGCTCAAACCTTGTAGGTACATTTAGAGCCTGTTTAACAAATTAGACTTAATATAAAGCAACGGAGTATCAGGTAGAGTACTCTCCATCCATTCGTCTCCTCGTGATGTTAATGAGTAGACTCGTGATTAATTCTCTTGTCCTGCCTAACAAATCCTTTGGTTCTCTGACAGAGGTGATTTGAATCCTCATCACGTACCCATCTGCCAGGGATTCCCTACCAATTTGTCTGGGGAGAATTTTTCAGGGAAAATTCCTTTGGATCCTTTTTGTTGATAGTTTTTCCAGATGTTCCTTGAGTCAGAAAAAAAGATTCCATGACTTTATAGAATGGTGATGAAGGCACATCTTTAGCAGGGAAGCCTTGGATGCCATTGAGTATTTCCACAATTTATCTTAAGCGTTCAGTGGAATAGGAAGTGAATCTCTAAACCTGGAACAGTTCTCCCCGTTCTCCCTGGGGCCAGCTGCCATGGCATGGTTCTCACCCACAGCACTCTTACTCTACAGGGTGGCTTTACTCCAAGAAGTACCTGGCTTGTGCTAAGCCAAGCATCCTTTGTACCTGACCTAGGCTGAAATCAAGCAAGGGTCTATATTTATATTTTAATATTATGGAAAATTTTAGGGCAGAGATCATGTCCGTGCTGCAGTTGTGTTTAGTTTGTTATTCCAGTCAAACCCACAAGGTCTATAAAAGGAAGATAAGATCGGTAAGCTCTACTGCACTGTAAACATAGGAAAGTGAGTAAGAAGAATCCCACTTATATTCTAAACAATCACCTGGTTTGTATTTTGTATCTGCAGTAAAGGCTTATGATGTCTTTTGCATACAGTGTTGCTTTTTTAGCTACCCTTCCAAAAGAGATAAAATGCACCCAAATACTTCATTGTTCAGTTGAAGAACCTGTTTTTTTTAATTTTCTAATTTTGACTTGTGTTTTGAAAATACTATATAAAAAATTAGGACTATTTCAGAAACAGCATGATTCCAAGCAGTTGCACGAGTTATTCACGTATCTACGTAAAATTGCTAATCGGTTGTTTCAACCTAGAATTGCTGTCTTTTGGATAAACAGAATTTGGATCAATTAGAGAACAAAGTGTCCATTGCATTTGCAAGGAGGAAATTTGCCTGGATACAGAGAATTTAGTTTCTTGGGATTTTAAATAATTAGGTGATCTTGTAGTGAATGAGCATAAAATTTGCATAGCTAAAGCCGTGTAAACATGTATAATTTTTCTTAGGACATAGGATGTTTAAATGAAAAACAAACAAACTGCAAAGAATTTACAGTGTTACAGTATATGGCAACTGAATGAATTGTTTGTCCAAAGAATTAAAGACTGTGAAGTTATTTTCTTGGTTTTAACTTTCTTACCTCCACAAGACAACATGACTGTTTCACAGAGTTCCCGTGTCCTCACCTGCAAAATGCAAGTTTTATTTCTCTGTTAGCTATCGTTGTTTATGAAAACCAATACTTACTGAATCTGGCAAAGGTCTGAAGAGACCAATTCACAAACCACCCATCAGCAGGTTCCAGTGCCCTGAAGTCTTTATGTACCTATAGTAGAAAATGCAGTTACTTAACAAATTAATATTTTGAACATGCTCAATCACAGATGAGTCTGTGGTCTGTGAAACTTCTCTCATCTGTAAGGTTAAGTAGGATTCAAGAGGAAAAAACCCATTGTGTTAGCAATGAGGGGAAAAATCAGATCTTAAGCACACAAAGTAGTGCATAGGTTATGGGATGGACTAGTAAGGGAAGATGTATCTTAGTGAAATAAACACACCAATATGCATGCTGCATAACCACCAGCACTGCTCTGTGTTCTCTTTTCCTCATAGAAATCGTTTTATTCTGCATTTTGGCGCGTCTACACTGCTGGCTATGCAGCATCAGTGACTTCACTCATTACAGCTCTAATTGTCTTTGCTGCCTTCAGGTAAAAAAAAGGTCTCTTTTCCAGGATGTCTTAGGACAACCTCACCCTAACTCCTTTCAAACCCTCTGTGTTTTTGTTTTGTGGGATTTATTTTTATTATTATTTTCAAATCTTTCTCAGACATAATTCTGTTCATGGTAATGGGTCCTTCTCTACACATGTTGTAGCATTTCCACGAAGTTGTTTAACCAAAAAAGCTGGCTGGGAAGTTGGACTTAGCCTCTTTAATGACACCGTACAGCAGAAATACTCAAACCTGTTATCACCATTGACATACCTCTTCCTCCAGCGCATAGCAGGACAGACTCTGCAGAAACTGAATGTCCCATGCCCCTAAACCAGCAGTAATTCAAAACTGTCTGTTCCCTTTGTGAAAGACCATTGCTTCCATAACTGGAAGCTGTAGAAAGAGATTTAAATGTCGTGCTTGATGATGTTGGATATTAGGAAATGGATGCTGGTTTTGATCAGTTCCAATGCACTTGGACAGAAGCCTTAAGCTTACTCTGAAGACAGGACTGCAGAGCACAGAACCAGCTTCCTAACTGGAGGGGATTGGCAGTCCCAAAGGTCATATATAGGGACCCAGGATCAAGAGTCTGATATGACCAAACCTCAAAGGAAATTCCTTCAGCTCAAGGTAAAACTGTGGACAGGGTGATCTAGGGAAATAACATCAGTCCTGCAGTGCACTGTCCATGCAGTCTGGGGCAAGGCAGCTACTTCTCTGGACCATAAAGTCCAACACTGCCAAGTCCACCACTAAACCATGTTCCTAAGCCTACATGTCTCTTAAATCCCTCCAGGGATGATGATTCCATCATCTCCCTAGGCAGCCCATTCCAATGATTAATAACCCTTTTGGTGAAGAATTTTTTCCTAATATCCAGCCTAACTTCCCCTGGTAACCAGCTTCCTAACTGGAGGGGATTGGCAGTCCCAAAGGTCATATATAGGGACCCAGGATCAAGAGTCTGATATGACCAAACCTCAAAGGAAATTCCTTCAGCTCAAGGTAAAACTGTGGACAGGGTGATCTAGGGAAATAACATCAGTCCTGCAGTGCACTGTCCATGCAGTCTGGGGCAAGGCAGCTACTTCTCTGGCAGCCACCCCAAAACATGCAACTGGCACCCTTTCAATACTCTCTTCTCCTCTGGCCAGAAAGGGGCTGA
Organism: Eurypyga helias; assembly: GCF_000690775.1. Classification (NCBI taxonomy): domain Eukaryota; kingdom Metazoa; phylum Chordata; class Aves; order Eurypygiformes; family Eurypygidae; genus Eurypyga; species Eurypyga helias. Next base: position 8,311 of record NW_010256862.1, on the reverse strand, counting down.
AGAGTCTGTTGCAAGCTTGTTGAACAAAAAAATGCTATTTAGAATAATTAAAAGGCATTATTGTAATACAGCCTGAGTTTCAGAGCTGCTGTCTGCTTCTGGCATCTCCTTTAAACGTGTGGTGATTCAAGGGCAATTATATTAGCACTTTTATTAGCTTAAACAGATAATAACAGCTCTGCTCCCTTATGTCTATCTCCCTCTCAAATAGTGACAGATCATTTATTTGCTTTGGAAGGTGTCTGCAGTTGTCGTGTATTCCTGTTTGAATTTTGATGAGACATGTTTCTCTTGAAGAACAATTTTTATTTTCTTTTTCCATGTCAGAAAATTCCACTGTACCCGGAATTACATCCATATGCACCTGTTTGTCTCCTTTATCCTGAGAGCAATTGCTGTTTTCACCAAAGATGCTGTTTTGTTTTCAGATGAAACTATGGACCACTGCCTAATGTCAACGGTACTAAACTTTTCCTCTCTCTTATCTGTGATTTAACATTTAATTATTTACTTGAAGAGAACATGGAGATTTCTTTATCCTATTTCTCTTTAGTTTGCTAGAACTGGAATCTTAAACCAAAAAATAATACACAAACCTAAAGACCAAGTGCTATGGCTACACTCAGCTTTGATCTAAAAGGTCTGTCCACTCTAATGAAGCTGTAACAATTTCTATCAGTAAAGAATTTCATTTGTAGGAGAGGGCCAATGTTTCTCTTTCAAAACACTGAAGTAAAGTCAATTGAAATGATGGATTCCCAAACCTACTGAAACCTTGTAATAATGTTTTCATTATTGTGTGGTAACATTGAATTTTTACCTATAGTTGTAGAGAAACTAGTTACAATGGAGAGTACATCTAATAGTTTTGTGGTTTTTTTTCCTCTGCATTTCCAGGTTGCTTGTAAGGCTGCTGTGGCATTCTTCCAGTTCAGTATTCTAGCCAATTTCTTCTGGCTTCTTATAGAAGGGATATACCTGCAAACACTGCTTTTATTGACCTTTGTTTCAGACAAGCAGTATGTGTGTTGGTTCGTATTTACTGGCTGGGGTTAGTACTCTTTCCTCTTGGTGTTATTTAGCATTTCCATTTGCTTTCAGAGCTAGGGGTGGGTTTTGTTTGTTTCTTTCTTTCTTTCTTTTTTTTACATAAAAGGTGTCTATCAAAGATGCTGCCTTTCTGGTGAAACTTGCCTGATCATCCAGTTCTACTACATCAAAACCATTCCCTTATACTGTCTTCTTTTCTTGTTAGATATTCGTACCATTCAAAACTTTGAAGGAGAGGATAGGATGGATTACTAGAAACATTATGATATGCCTACTCAGAAGACTGCAGCACTCATCTTTGTGATAGAATTAATTTCAAGCAACAACAGTAATTTAATAGTTAGCCATCTAATCTAAACTATCTTTCCAGGTTTATCCTGCAGTCAGTAGAGTGAGGTATGCATGCTGTGGCGGTGATTAATCCAGTCCTCAAGAAGATGAATAATTTTGGGTTGGAACTAGATGATCTTTAAGGTCCCTTCCAACCCAAACCATTCTATGATTCTATGAATAATGTGGCTGGATAATATCCTGGAAACATGTTGCTTTCCTCCACTGACAGAAGAATTTTGGGTGACTAACTTTAAGTTGATAGTTTGCTTTCAGTAAGCAAAATTAGATAGATCAATCTTAAATCCTGTGAGTTCAGGCCTAGGAATCAAATAATTCTACTTTTTCTCAGAGACCTTCTGACTTTAAGGGATTAAAATTGTTTCTGATTGTCAGAATATGTGCGTGTAATACATAAAATTTCTTTCAGTGTAGAGAATTGAATATAGTGACTCTCAGATATTGTTGTACTTTACCTTGGCTATTTTAAAATAGAGACACCCAAATTGAATGATCACATCGACATTTTTGGCTTAGGAGTGAAATACAAATTCTCCTGAATTAAATAGTAATTCATTCTTCATCTTCAGATTCTCAGATATTTTTAATAAAAATTAATTTTAAAAGTCTGTACTTTATAAAGAGGATGTTGATTTGGAGCTATTCCAATTATGTTTGCCTGAAACTAGATACCTAGAACTTGCTTAATCACAGCTAACTAGACACAACAAATGAAACACCTCAGTTAATAATGTAGTAATCCTCATCTTCTCTAATCAATGGTAAATGAGAGACATCTTATGAGAAATTCAGATCTTAGGCGATATGGATGTAAATATTTCTCTTAATTAATTAAAAAGACAACTTGAACTGAATATGGTCTGAGCTTAAAGGCCTTGAACAAAGGTCAACTTCCGGGCCTTCCCTACAGGTCTCAAATGATACTTAGAAAGATATTGCTTATATTTCTAAGGATTTATCAGTGAAAATGTCACCTGCTCCAGATTAGAGTCCCTTTTATGGCAGTTTTGAAAATCACTTAGTCTTTCCAGAAGGAGACCAAAAGCAATTGATAGTTTATAGGTCTGTTTAAAAAACAAAACAAAAAAAAAAGAACTATTAAGACATAAATGTAGAAGGATAAACAGTGACAAAGTGAGGCTGCAAAACACCAGTTCCTTGATTTAGCTAAATTTTCATGGAAAGTTCATCAATTGATAGCTCTTGTAGACAAAAATGTGAACTTTTCCAGCTGGCATATGAAGAATTGTATGCTGGACAAAATTCACAAGATAAAAGAACTCTAGCTAAATAAGTGATTCTCCCAGCTTCACAAGTGCTCATAATTCATATCCTAACCTTCAAGTAATTCTTAGATGTTATTTTTGAAAACATAGATTCACAGCATCCCCTATTCTCCTTTGTTTTGATTTCATTTACCTGCCTTTTTTGGTCTCCTATTTTTTCTTTCCCTGAACTGAAAGTTAAGTTCTTTCATCAAGTTGTTTAAAATTGTCTGGCCCATTGTCTGATCTTTAATGTTCATCCAATCTGCTGCACTGTAAACCTTCTTGTAATAAAATTTCCATGGAACATCATATTCAAAAGAATTATGTTGTGTGCTATATTGATTTTTCCAGGAGCTCCCACTGCTGTGATGTTTGCTTGGGTCCTCACAAGACTCCATCGACAAAACACTGGGTAAGTCAGAGTCTGGGTAAGGAAATCAAGAATTTCTTATTTTGCCCTGTGTTTTGATTTGCTGACAGGGAAAAAATAAAGATTAAAAACACATCCAAAAAAAAAAAATCTGTTTTAAAGTTGTGCCTCTAATCTTTAAAATTCTTATGCAAATATGTGATAAAATAATTTTTAGTTTTCCAATTTTGATGGACTAATAAAAACTCAAAATAATATAGTAAGTACTGAAATTTCATTTATATTCCATTAGAAATCTAAACCCAGCTCTTGATACAATTATATTTTAAGAAAATCACTGTTTTTGCCTAAAATTTGCCCTACATTTACTCTAGTGTCTTCAAATAAGCACTTCCCAAACAAACACATTGCTATGTCCCGATAAATAATTTCTTCTTTAATTTCCAATCACTTATTTGATTATTTTTTTAATTTTACTTTTTTATTTTTATCTTTTAATATGGGAGCCAGGCATAAAGCAGGTGATTGTTTACTAAGAGCTCCCCTGAAGGCCTTCAAGTCATTTCACGTGAATGACAGATATTTTACACCTGCCTGCTCAGGACTCGGATTAATGATGTAGAAGCAGTAAATTCTATGGTCCACCACATTTGGCATATTCTATTTTGCTTTTTTCTTCTTCCAGGAAGAGGGAACATGATATATGTATGGCACTTGAATGGAGGGAGCTAAAACTGGAGTGTTTTTTATGTTTAATACACATACAGCCTCAAAACCAGGACCAAAAGCCCACTCTGTTGTCTCCCTTCAGGATACCTTTACAAGGGGTCTGGATGTTTCTTTCCTGCTTTCCTCATGACCTCAAAGTCATTACATTTGTGGATGCATTGTGTAGCCTCTGATTTGTACCCTGTAAACCGGTCACTTTTTCAACAAAAGAGCAGGAAAGAAGCTTGGAAATATAAATTTACTTTTCTTGACTTAATTTCTTCCACCTTCACCTCTTACTGAATAAATTTACTTTAGATTGGGCTGCACAAAATCTTTCAGGGAGGTGTCAGTACTGGCAGAGGCCTTTAAATTATGTTTTAAAACTTAATGTCCATCCCTGCCTATTCTGTGACAAAAATGTTTTCATATATTGTGATAATCTCACATAGGATAGGTACCATGACTAGTTTTGTTTTGTGTTTCAGATGTTGGGATGATGATGAAAATGGAGTGATGTTATGGATCATCAAAGGCCCCATTGTGCTAACTGTAGTAGTATGTGTTTTCATTTTGTCTTAAGTATCTTTTGAAATGTGAAATCTAAGAAAGTACCTCTTTTCAGGAAGCTGGGAGGAAAGCAATAACACATGTTATGGTATTGAATTTGAAATAGCTGGAAATTATTGTTTAGCATGTGGTTTCACAGTAATTTTTGCTGGTTTTGTTGTGTCTTTTTCCTCTCAAAATACCCTAAATCACAGACTAAAGGGTAAATCCTATATTTTCTAGAGTCATGCTAGAACATAATGAAATCACCTTCACCCCCATTCTACATACTACAGTTGTATCGGTGTCTCTGTAAGTCATTTCTGAAAGCAATTCATACTCACAAGATTCTTAAAATATGAAGCTTGTTTAATACAAGAAAATAGCTCATTTTTATCAGCTGAAGATATGTCCTGATTTGTAGTAAGCTTACAGATTCTGTCTTGCCTTTTCAGATTAACTTCATTATATTTATTAATGTGATCAGAATCCTAGTCCATAAATTGAAATCTCAGGAGGGAGGAGGGAGCCATTCAAGCCACTTTGTGTAAGTATTTCTGGGGCACTTGATGTTGACCCGTTCTAGCTGCTATAAGAGATGTTTTATGGACTGGAGCACAAAATACTCTACTCCTTACTAAATAGAAAGAGAACTCCCCAAAAGAAATCAAAGTATAAACTTTCCTTTTCATCCCAAATATCATATTTCTACTCCTTCATGGGGGAGGAGGGTGAGGTGGATGTTTGGGCACAGTAAGAAAAGTACAATATGAAATATTACAACTCCAACAGGACCCAGCTTGAAACTGTAAACACTAAATGTCAGGTAATACACCCATATTGTCCTTCCCACACAAATGACCACATAAAGAAAGATGCAGATAATTTATTTTAAGTTCTTAGCAGTTACATGGTGCTGATGTTCTGCTAACTGAACCTAGTCCTTCCTGTTTATGATCCCCTGCACAATCAGTGAGGAACTCATCAATGCAGTAAGAGGATTCTAGTGAGCTCTTTGACTGAAGATATGGAGGTAAGGCCGTTAGTTATGGCACAGGACCTAGCATAAACCTGTGACCTTCTGGAGTGAGCTGAAGGCCAAGTGGAATACCCTACGACGTCATCAATGGCTCTGACACCACTGTTGTTGCTTAAAACAACTGAATCAAGATCTTTAGACAGTGATGATTAGATCTCGGCTGACAGTTTTGGAAGTTGAGACACTTATATGGGGGGTCACCCACATGTGATTGAGATTAGTCTCAGGAGGAGTAGATAAAAGTACTTAGTTTTGTGCCCTGTTTTTTCACATATAGCAGGGAAAAGAAATCTTAAAAATCAGTCCAGAAAACTTGTATGCTGATTTGTTCATCTTTGTTCACGAGGTTTGATGGTGGGACTGGTGGAAAGTAGTCGTTCCAGAACTTCGTTGGATGTAGTTGCCCCTGTTGTAGAGCTGTCCTCTGAATTAAAACTTGTTCCAACATATAATTGCTATCACTAATTCCATATTTCTAACAGTGCATTGTTCTTTAATTCTTGGTTTGCCAGGAGACTTGCTAAATCCACATTACTCTTGATCCCCCTCTTTGGAGTGCACTACATTGTATTTGCATTTTTCCCAGAAAGCACTGGGCTGGAAGTTCGCCTTTATATTGAGTTGGGCTTGGGTTCTTTTCAGGTAAGCTGGATGAAGTGTTTATCAGTCCTAAGAGTTTTGGGCTGAAACAACCCACTCTCAGGAGTTTTACATTTTAGGTTCGTTATTAGAGCAGATGTTAATAATGTGTCTAAATTCAATACACACTTTCCATCTTACTCCTTCACAACCCCTTTCTGTTGTTTGTTCCCTTAACTTGTTTTTTTTAAATCTCACACTACTTTTGAGTTCTAATTCAGACTTTATATTAATAATCACACACAACGTCGTGCCCCCCCCCCCCAATAAAAAACCCCAATATCTACTTTATTGAATAACAATGACTGAGTACCAGAAAGATCACTCTATGGATTAAGGTGAACTGATTAAAACTACTTCCACATATAATAAAGGTGATGATAAGAGGATTGAAAAAGTAAGGGTAATGTATAACAACCTGTTCTGTCTTTACCCTTTATCAGTAATGAATCTATCATGTTAATACTTCTGCAATTTTTATTTTGTTATACCACTGTTCAGAACCATATTTTGGATTTGAGAGGGCCAGGATCCTGGGGATGGTACACATTGTAATAAACAGCTGAGATCTTTTTCCTTCCCCTTTCCCTTGTATCCCACAACAGCTTGAACACATTTATATGTGCTGAAAATGATCCCTCTCCCATACTTAGATCTCATCCATGGCCAGACTGTATTTAGGAAAATATGTATTTTTGTGCTCTTGCTGAAAGTTTGAATGAAACTTGATGTCTTTCTCTGATTCTATGCTTTAAATCTTGAAGGTTGATCATTTTCTCCCTACCCTCTCTGTCCTAGGGTTTTGTTGTCGCTTTTCTATATTGTTTTTCAAATGCAGAGGTGAGTAGCAAGTACGTAAGATTATCAAAACCTTTCAAACTCATGGGCCTGTCTTGTTTTTCATTTTCTCTTTCCTATTTCCAGAACAGATCTATGTTTTGATCTGCTTCTGAATCCATGAAATCCCGATGTCTTTTTGTTTCCCTCGGTACCTTTGTTGACTTTATTTGTATTCATACAGTTCTGACAGAAAGGCACAAAATAAGCTTTGAAGTAATGACCCTTTACAAATGGTTGGAGACTTTCTTGTCAGGGGACTTTTTTTCTGCTTTATATCTGATACCTATCATGATGATGTCTTAATGGAAAGCTTGTAACACTCATTACTTTTTGAGGGTTTATTTTCACCTAGAGAGTTTCTTCCCTTTCCCCTTTCCCTTTCTCTTTTTCAGGGCAGCCTGTGCATTTTCAGTAGTTTTGTTCAGACACTTTATTTCCTAATTTTGTAAGATTGTTTGAATTTGGATAGATTCCCTGTAGTACATTTTAGAGAGCTTATAATTTTTAAACCCAACTACATTTGCTTACACTTTCCCCAAAAGAGCAGAATAAAACAAAAGCCTTGAGAAAATGTAAAAATACATCTCATCCTCAGAAAAGTGTGCAGGTTAGATGAGAAGAGTGACCCACTAACGGTGCCTCAGTCTCCCCACTAGCCTAGACTGGACAATTCTCATACATGTTGGTAAATGTAGGTGCAATTAATCCTACCCGAGGATGAATGATGCCTTAAATACATTTATAACTTATGAAAACATTTTATAATGGCCATTCTAGTGTTGTTCTGAGAGGGTGCCTTGAGCATTAACTGTAAATACAGAATGCTCTGCTTCCCACCTGCCTTCTGTCTGCATAGATTCCTTGCCAACAGCCTTGAAACAGCTTGCATATTGTATCTCCCAACACATAAATGTACTAGGTGTTAAAAAAAGGTCAGGCAGAGACTGATCTCTAGCACCAAGATTAAGTAGTGTGGGTTGGCTTGTGTCCACGCTTCTTAGGGATAACTGCTTCTGGAGCAGATTGGCTGCTCATTACAATTTGGCAGTGGAACCTTCCTGCATCTATTATGGTTCCCTGCTATCCTAAAAAAAATTAATATTTTCTGTGTGTGTGTTTCTTCTGTTTTAAGTACCTGCAACAATGTGAGAGATTGTGCTGCTGCCAAGCAGGATGATATCTGTACGGGATGAAACTGAGAGCCTGTATTTTATGTCTTTTTTTCTTTTGAATAAATTACACAGGATTGTTGAAGCCTTGAGCTTACTGAGATAACACTGGAATAACACTGAGATAACACTGGAATATTGGATTGGTGGAGGAACCCCCCTTTTATTTACTAGGGTCTTAAAACTATAACACTTAAATCTATGACAGTGTTATAGTTTTAAGTGTTATAGATCTCCAGTACTAATGACAGCCATAGAAGGGCGGCAGTTATGTGGTTAGAAACAGTTATGTGGTTAGAAACAACCTGGCAGGCAGAAGGGAGGAATA
>NW_010256861.1:0-7599 GCF_000690775.1 Eurypyga helias | reverse complement strand
GGCAGCACATCCTCATCATCGCTGCTGTCATCCTCTGCCGAGGACGGCCCATCTTGTCTGTCACTGCCACCGGCCGCGGTGGCTGCTGCCGGGTCTCGCAGATGGCTGTGGTAAGCCTGCACTGGTGCTGGCCCGCCCTCGGTGCTGCTGCTGTTGGGCTGCACTGGCGGCACCTCTTGCTCTCCCGCCGTCTCCGTGCCCTGTTTTTCAGAGGTCTCAGGACTGCTGGAGTTCTGACTTCTGTAACTGTCATTTTCCTTTTGCCCCAGGAAGTAATCAGAAGGTGGAGCAAATTCTGGATCTCGCTCGTCTCGGAGTTCTTCCTGTTTCCTTGACCACTGTCCAAACATCAGTTCTGTCAGAAACAGGGAAAATGGCAGATTGAATACAGGTTTCAGGGTCTGAAGATCAGTCACAAAGGAGGGCAAAGGCAAGAAGCAGGGAAGATGCAGATCTGTAAAGCCCTGGAAGCTGCTTTTCCATGGAGTACTAGATGGGTGGGTACACGACAGCCCACCTGCTTCACAGAGCACGGAGCGCGCAGAGAACTGCCACCCTCCGTGTCCCTCCTCCCAGTGCCTTTAGCAGCCCTTAAGAACATGGTCATGGGTTATGGGAAGCGACCAAGTAATCAGGGGCGAAGCCTTAGGAGCTCCGCTGTTAGGAGATGGAAACGCTGACACTATCGGTGGCGGGCAGAGGTGAAACCCAGGACCTGCTGTACCTCAACAAGAACTGTGATCCGGCTGCTGCCAGAGCTGTCCATGTCTGATTCACAACAGTCCCGAGGTACTGCCATGTAACAGCAGCTCCCCATCACCACACTTCAAAAGACACGCCCCAGACAAACCCTCGAGACACCCCCCAGGCCTCCTCTCCAAAGCAGGGAGCCTGGTACTCTGGCATTTCTAGCCGGGTCTTCATTTCTACCGAGCCTTCCTCAAGAATTGAAGGAGGAAATTCCGGCACAGAAGGGCTGCATGTTAGTGCGACGGAGCCAAACAGAGCCCATCACAGCAGTAATTCTTCCTTTACTGAGGCAAAGACATTCACCGGTCGGGCCACACGAACCCCAGAGAGCGAACTGGTCCGCACACCCCTCCACGTGAACGGAGACGCTCGTGTCACGCTGTGGCTCAGTGAACCCCAGCTATTTCACTCCCCGTCTGCGAGTGAGCTCCCTGCTGCTTCCCAGTGCGCTGCAGGGGTAGTGCAGTGCTGCCTGCGCATCAGTCGCACACTGGGACCCTGCCGAGGTGAGCAAAACCAAGCCAAGCAGCCTTGGGCCGGATGAAGATCTACCAGATGCTGCGCATACCGCAGCGCTGGAGGGGTAAAGTTACGTGCTTGACCTACTCCTCGGTTGCTTGCACTCAGCAGTCAGGCATCGGGCTGCAGGAGTGTGCACGGCCTTGGATTAATGAGTCTAAACAAGTTCATGGGCTCGGGGAGGGTCTAGAGCACAGCCGTCACTTGACGCTGCAACAAGGAAGGTGTCTCACGATGGGATGCTGGCACTGAGGCAGCCTCTGCCTCTGGCACTTTCCAGTGTCATCCTGTTCCTGTTCAGCAGAACATACCCTGCCATCACACAGCACAAGCTACATCAGCAACACGCCACGGAAACATCACGCTGGAAGTCAATTGATCTTGTGCATCATGAAATTTGTCATTTGTCCACCTCCCTGATCATCCCGCCATGGAGTAACTTGTACAGAAGAACCACCGGCGGGACACTGCAGCAGGGACCGGCACTAAGGTGCGGCTGTTGGCCAGTGCTGCAGCGCAGACAGTCATCGACACGACAGGAGAAAGTGCTCGATGGCCCCTCAGTCCCGCCACGCTCCGTGGCAAACCAGAGAGGCAAAGAGCAGCGTGCATTTCCACACAGCACTGCGCTTCCAGCTTTCCTTACCTTTGCCTTTGTCCCACTCCCGGACGTAGGGCACGCCAGGCTTCGTGTCTCTCCTCTCCTGGATGAGCACCTCTACCTTTCTGCTTGCTGCAGGCACTCGGGGAGCCTCGGGCTCATCAGCGTCACCTTTCAGCGCTGCGTGACATGGAGAGAGGAGGTTAGATCAGGGAGCCCTGCAGCAGGAACAGGAAGGAGCCCTTATGTGCATCTGTGGAGCTCCTACCAGTGCTGGAATGGTGCTCCAGCAACAGAATGCACACGAGGGGCGAGGTGGGCTTTACGCTCAGGTTGGCTCAGGGAAGACGAGGGGCAAGCCAGGTAAGCAGGAAGCCTGTCTGCCCAGGGGCGCTCCAGGAGCTTTCTACTTGTATCTTGGGCTGCTGAAAGTCTACCGCACAATAACCCAAGAAAGAGCGCACCCCGGGTTGCTCCCAAGCTGGAAAATCAGGAAAGAACGCCCTGGGTGTCCAATCTGCAGACGGCCCCGAAACGGTGAGCATGGATTACAGCAAAGGTGCCCTACTGCTGCCCTGCCTTCCATCCCTCCCCCAGGCACCAGCCGCTAGACTTGCGCAGCTCTCGCCCCAACCTGCGCGCTCACCCGCGGGACCCCTGCCCTAGGTGCGACGCACGCAGCACCAGGCTCCAGCATCGCGGTTCTACCTGCCCATCATCAAGCTTCCACGGCGCAATTTCACATGTCCACACTACGGGGAGAGCTCCCAGTACCTGAAGGGTGGCGCTAGTTGTACGTACGGGAGAGATCTGCATCGAGTGCCCCTCAACCCCGTACAAGCTGCAAGAGCCAGTATTTCACTGGAAAAGGCAGATCCTACCTGCGTTCTCCAGTCGCTCTGCCTCTTCCTCTAATCCAGCTTCCCGTAACTTCTTCACCTTCCGTGCCCGCAGCTTAGCCAGCCTGGCGTCAAGAGCCGCCTTCCGTTTCTCCTTCACGTGCTCGCGCTTAGTTCTCTGATCGAGCGTCTTAACAGCAACGAGAAACACAAATTAACCTCCCTTGGTTACTGTAACCAACCCCATCCCTCCCCTCCCCAAGCAACCTAAAGCAACCCTCATCCAGCATCCTGTTCCGACAGGGAGAAAGAGGCCCCAGGGTTCCAGAGCCAGCTGCAGGCGTGACCAGCATCAGCCGGAGCAATGAGATGCAGCAGCGCTGGAACTGGGGTGCCCGCACACCCCGTGGTGCTCTGCACGCTCATACCTGCTCCCGGAGCATATCCAGCGTAGCCCGCTGCTTATGCCTGAGGTCTTTGTCCCGAGAGAAGGCAAAGTAGCCCACGCCAAGTTGTCTGGCCTCTGAAAAGCCAAGGGAAATCAGTTTATCACGGCCAGAGAGGACAAGCACCGCGTGCGCTGCTGTCAGGCATGCACTGCTCCAGCAACACCCCCCGTGGGCTTCAGAGGCCAACAGAGACCCGTTCCCGAGGCTGCAGAAGCGAAGCTGTCCGCAGGGGCACACGGGAGGATGTGATGACACTTGAAACACACAGTCTTGGGCACAACAGAGTTACGTACAGCGAGTCTGAATGGTCATTACACGTGGTGTAACACGTACCTGAGGTTGGCCATAAAGGCACAAGAGGCGGCTTTCCCATACCTCCCCCAGGACCAACCTCTTTGGTGACAGAAAGCTCGGTGACAGGAAGGATGGAGCGTACCGTTTTCTCGGATGTCCTCGTAATGTATGGGTCCCATGGGTCTGCTGAGGGCTGCTGCCTCTTCTTTTTCCCACTGCTGCCTCTGAAGTTCTCTTCTCATGTCTTCAGACAACAGACTACTCCCGTCGGGGCCTTCTCTAATTCACACCAAGAAAACAGAAGAGCAGTTGGAGATGACAGCGCGGAGCTTGCCAGGCCCACGGTATCCAACCATGGAGCTATGACCGGGGTGGTCCCACTGGTGCGGCTTTCATAAACCAGGGCTCATTGCAGGCCCAAGCGCCAGCCATCCCTCTACCCTAGGAGTGCCTGCCCAGCGTTAACACCCCATCTGGGAAAGGCTTCTGTTTCCGCAGGGAAGCAGCAGGATCTTTTCCTGTCCCGCTGCAGCGAGTTTTGCTGGCAGACCACCACTCATAGCAGTGCAGAGGCTGCAAGTTCGAAGCACTCACTGCTCCAGCTTCTGGCCGAAAGCCAGCATCAAGGTTTAGCCCAGCCAGCAGCCAAGCGCCACCCGGCCGCTTGCTCACCTCCCCTGGCCCCCGGTGCAAAGGGGGAGGGAGCCGGAGGAGGCGGGTTTGGAATTGCTCAAGGACTACGATCAATCTGCAGGTCAAAAAGAACCAGGAGTCACCTCGCTGGCATTCCAGAAGGTACCATAAAACACCATGCCCATACCGGGAGCACAGCTTGGAAAGATGCCTCAAATACCTGAGAGCCTGCTGAATCCCCCCGCTACACTTGGGCTCTGTAAGCCAGGGTTTAGCTCTGGTCAGCCGGCACAGCGCAGGTTACTAAAAACTGCCCCAGGGCTTGTATGGGACGTCCACGGCCCACAGGCTGCTGCAGTTCAAAAGCAACAGCCACCAGCCTGCCTTTCAGGTGGCGAGCTGCCAGGGTGCACAAAGCAGAGGCCTAGGAACACCGTATGAGCTTATACTAGAAAGCTTGGATAAAATCAGGGTCACGCACAACCGCTCTGCAGCTGCGCCCTCTGCTCCTGCGGGCACGCCGCAGGCACCAGCAAAAGCTGGCGTGAAGTGTATCTGCAGAAGGCAGCAACGCCACCAATTCCGGATGGAGAACATGATCAAAAGAACATCCTCCTTTCCTACTCATTCACTGAAGCGTGTGAAATTCTGCAAGAGCCACACACTCCCACCAGAGAAGCCACACCTTTTCCCTTGAAGTTCCCGGTCCATTTTAAGAAGACTTGGCAAATCCTTCTTCATGCAGCGTCTGGATCGGCCCAAGAAGTCCACGTAATCAACCCTGCCGTGGAAGCAAAGAAGGGAGGTTACGCTGCTACTCGCGGATTTACAGAACTCCGAAGCAGAAGCCAGAAGCAGCGATGCTTGCAAGGCGTATTCATCCCCTCCCAGTCTCTCCGCGTGCAAGTGCCGCTTCTGCCTTCCGTGGGCAGGCTCGGAGGGAGCATACGGCATGCGGCAGACACCCGCCACACCTCGCCTGCAGCCAGCTGTTGCCCTGGCAGCAAGGTGGTGCGAGAGAACACTCCCAAGGTACCAAGTCACGCACTTTTCCCACTGCAGTAAAGCTGAGCCCAGCACTTGCTTCCCACGCTGAAAATACGGCCACAGCATCGAGTCCCTGCAGGTATGAGACTGCTGCCAGCTACTTCACCGACGAGCCTGCAGCCCATTTGGAACGGGGCTGCAGCGTGCGGTCAGCTGGCGTAGCGACGGCTGGCTAAAACACAGGCACACTCTGCACTTGTGCTCCTTAGGCCACTCCTCCTAGGACCGAGCACTGGATTTACAGGTGTGGAAAAGCTCCCAAGCGCTGCACTTACGGTCCTGTAGCGCTACAAAGTTCTCTCGCGGCGAGCTGCCGCGTTTACCCTTCTGAGGAATGCATGTGGCATCTGCAACAGCGCGCCTGGCCGTCTAGTTCCCAAAAGCCCAACTCCCAGAGTCTGTTGCGTAATTGCCAAGGACATCAAAAGCTCAGCACATCCTCAGCGCCCAGTGGTTTTTATCACAGCGTAACACAACTCCACATTCCCGCCAGGAAAGATGTCAGTACGCGCAGCTCGAGATGGCTGCAGAATCATTAGCACTAATTGTTCTAGCCCCCAAACCGCCCCGCTAGGATGCGGCCCCGCTGAGATGGACAACGCATTGGTAGCAGTAACATGTGGCACTGATGCGAGACTAGGCAGGGGTGGAAAAGCACCGCGGGAGCACGACTTGCAGCAGCCGACATTGTGGCGCCGCACGGGGATGAGAGCACCCGGCAGCGCGAGCCCATCGCTCTGTGGCAGCCCCACCTCGAGGCTCAGTCGGGTGCGGTAGCGGGGCACGTGACTCCCCAGCCCAGCAGCCTCAGGGTGCTCAGATGGATTCCTTCTCCACGGTTACTGTGAGACACTACACTGCACATCTTATCTGGGCCGACGGAAGGGGCACGCGGGGCTGCTCTGGTTTCTGACGGCTACCGCTGTTTCAAACTGGTTACCCCGAGTAAGAACCTCTGCTCCGTCAGCACGTTACACAAAGGGGCAAGGACGATGTGCTGTCAGCCTGTTTTCATCATTATTCCTACTGTCTTGGATGAAAACCCGTGGGTCCGCGGCCAGCCCCAGCGAACTGGCCCAGACTATCTGCGCTGCTGCGGTTAAAGAGGAAGAAGTGCAGGAAAATCGGGTTGCTTTTGCAGTCAGCCTCTCTCCTGAAGAGGAGGGCATGCAACGCAGGACTGCTCACCTCGTCACTCTCCCGCAGTTAAGGTGGGGACAGTGGGTACAGTAAAACCCCCAAGTTTGGCTGGGGTACGTTTCAATTCGAGAGATCGAAGTGTGAAATCCTGTTCGTACTGCACCCAGGAACTGCGCAAGGGACCGAGAGAAGACAGCCCGGTGTCTCCCTCGCGCTCCTATTCCCCAAGTGGCTTTTCCCAAACCCCTGGCTCTGAGTTCTAGGGCAGCCTCACCTCTGGGGAAGGGACGCCGCAGGAAGGACTGTGGTGTAACACTCGAAAGGACAGGAGGTTACCATGTGTTCTCCGTGTCTAGTGCAACCTGGGGGAAAAGGGGCCACTCCACACACTCTGGAGATCAGCCCCATCAGCAGTACCCACCATTCTTCACCCGGGTCCTGGGGTGGTGGGATTTCTGCCTCAGGCTGAGTTTCCTCATCATCTGCCTCTTTCTCTGAAGTCCTTCCAGCAGCTTCACCCTGAGACAGCTCCCAGACCTCATGCTGTTTGTCGATGATCTTCTGAGTGAAGTCCACAAGGTACAAATCCTCGGTTTCCTCATCTAGGGCAGAACACAGATTCTTAGAGAAGAGCCAGGGACAGAACAGGCCCAAGCCCAACAGCAGTACAGAACAGCCACAAGATCCTGCTCCTGGGGAATCCCTCAGGCCCGCTCAGGGCCACATAAGCTGGGAGCTGCAGAGGGGCCCCACAGGGATCACCTCGGGTTCCCAACACAAGTTGAGGGCTTTGGAAGCCATTAATTGTACAGCAGAGACAACGTGGCGCCTTGCACTGAAACACCCTGTGCCCATTCGCCGTCGGGAGCACGGGGCTCGTCACGCCACAGCCCAGACCCTCCCGGGATGGTTAGTGTCCCAGCAGTCACCAGAGTGACCTGAGTGGAGGGAAAAGCGGCAGGGTCACACGTGGCAAAGAGGGACACTGGTAAGGAAAACATCAGGGATCACTTGCATGGCGATCTGGGTGCAACTGGAATAATTATGCCTTGGAAGGGACCGAGTAAGCACGAGAAGAAGGGACAGGCTGGACTTATTTCACCCTGCTGGCTGCATCCCTGGCACTCGCGTGACCAGCCTGGCTGCCCTCCTGCTCCGCTTCTCTTCGTGAAGGTCCAGGAGTTAGGCCACCTGACTGATATGGGCTTCCACGACGGGGTCACAACCTTGGTGGGTAGAGGACAGGCAACTGATGTCATCTACCTGGACCCATGCAAAGCCTTCACTACCATCCCGCGCGAAATCCTTATCTCGAAACTGGAGAGAC
>NW_010256860.1:0-4793 GCF_000690775.1 Eurypyga helias | reverse complement strand
TCTGTGATTCTATGATTCAATGCCATATAATGTTTTAAGGTTTATACACCTTAAAGACATCATTATAGGTTTTACAAGTTTGTATTCACATTCAGTATTACTGAAGTTTAAATTCTGACTACAAATCGTAAGTGATGTAAAGTCTTGTGGAGGAGGCCCAGGAAAGCCCAGATTCAATGTGACTGCCAAAAACAACACCACAAGAAAAAAATAAGCAGCCAACAGATGATGTGCCTTTCCAATTCATTGATACGCATTTCACACATAAGAAGATGCCCCAACCTGCACCTTACATTTTGAGATAAACAATTTCTGTTTGGTTCTGTTCCTCTGCACAAGGCAGAAAGCAATTAAACAGTAACTGTATCCACTTTTCTCATTCAGAAGACTGACATTTCAAACAATTCAATATTAATTTTCATCTCTGTTTCGCAGCGTGTTCATGCTGAGAAGTGCTACTTATCTTTTGAAAATTGAGATTTCTGATGTAAAAAGTGCATATAATTCAGTCATATATTCCATAAAACATACAAAGGTAGAATTTCAAATGTCACAAACTGCCAAAGTAATTTTAAAAGTGCTTTGAAATCTATGAGGAATTATCCTAAATCTGCAAAGTGGTTTTGAAAATCCAAGTTTTGTGACAGTCTTGCATTAGCAGATAAGTGTATCAAAACAGATGTTTCCAGCCTGTTCTGTATCAGCTTCAGTTCAGGAACAGTGAGCTAGTTTGATTTTATGTAAGATGCAAATAACCTTTTCTCCTGAAATCCTTATCAAAGTAAGCGATTTTCGAATGATAGAAAGTGTATATATGACATTTCTCACTAAAAGCACTTTGTCTGAGGAAATAAGAACTATTCTGTTTATGACACATGTTGGTGACAGAGAGTAGAGCATGGCAGGTGAATTAGCGTTTGATAGAGGAAAGTAACATCCTTTTCTTCTTGAATGTGAAGACCCTAGGAATGTGGCTGGGGCACTATAGGTGCAAAGGGTGTTGAAGGTGAAGCTGAGAAACGCAGAAGTTTCATATAAAAAAAATAAAGTTTAAAATAAAATTTTAAAAAGTGTAACATTTTAGCTCTCTATGAATTGCTTCCAGTCATATTAATAGTAATTTCCTCTCTGCTCATCTACATTCTTGCTCTCTCTAAATCACTGCAGTTGTTCTTGCAAAATCTCATACAGTCTTAGCTCCCGAGTTAAATGTTGAAGTGGCAGACAAAACCTAACCAGCCTTCACAAAAGTGATACTGGTAGAAAACTCAGATTGCAGGGACCTAGAAGATTTCTATGACCCTTCACAGGAGGACTTTGCTGACATGATGTAGGCTAGCACAGAGGTAAAACACCTGTGGATACAAATGTTGGTCATCATCCATTAGATAAATTTTTAAACCCAGGATAAAATGTCTCATTTTCCCAGGATAAAAAGATGACAAAGGTAAAACGACACCAGAGAGTCGGTGTTCAAAGAATGCAAGATTAGGAGACAGAGTACCAGTGTCTGGATTCTGCCAGGTGTAACTGGCATTCTAACTAAATCTCAGTTCAGTTTAATTGAATTTAGTTTTTCTTTCCATTCCTGACCTGATGCTGGTTACACAGCCTCGCTGGTTGTTAGCAGTTGCCCAAGTATGCACAGAAGGTGATTGCGTTTCTCTCTTGGGTTCTTTGTGATCCTAGTGTTAGTTTAGTCTTTGACAGTTATAAAAAGAGAACTCAGTCTCATACTTGTTCATTCCTGCATGGCATCTTCAGATGTGTCTGTATTCTTACAGCACAATTGTTGTTCATTAAGTGCTTTGATGTAGGATTTGCTTGCCTGTAGGAACTAAGCCATACACTAGTTGCTTACACCATTTCTTACGGGCTTTATTGTTAAAGGCTCTTGTTTCAGATAATATTATTAAAACTTCAAATATTCTTTTGCTAACAGAAACCATAAACCTTTACAAATTACTTCTGTTTCCTCACAAATATTGTACCTTTAGGTGCATGTGGTTTCTCTAGAAAGGCACTGCCTGGGACGGTCTTGAAGCACTGTCACTTTGTGTTAGCCTTCTGCTCATTTCTGGCTTTCTTTTGAGTACTAGTTGAATAGGTCTTAGACTGAATCTGCTTGCACCTCCACCTAACAAGCAGTTTTTAAAGGAAGTACAAATCTGCTGTTTCATGCTTATAACTGCTGGGACTGAATAGCAGCAGTTTTGTAATATGTGGTTACAAAATATCAAAAGGGTAACAAATTCTCATCGTCTGAGATAAGTGAGGAAATAATCAATTTGCTGAGGGGCCTTATTATCATAATTCCATAAGGTAAGACTGTGATTCTGGTGGTTAATATCGTGATGGGCTCAATTAAACAAAAATAAAGAAATTTACTTTTCCTCCCAAGGGGAGGCTAGACAACCCTTAGAATCATCTTCAAAGACACACTGATCTCTCCATGGCATCTCTATGAAATTATTTGAATTCTGTTTTTACTGATACAATCTTTAGTATTATTATGTTTTTCATTTGCCTTTTGCTTTCTCTTGTGGCTGCATTACATAAGAGATTGTGCAAACATGAAACAGATACAATGACTACCCCCTAGAGTTACCAATTTTATGTATGTATAATACTTTATAATGATAGATCAGACTTCAGGAATTGATCTAAGAAAACATTTATGTGAATTACTGCTTAAATCCATGCTTTTTGTGTAGAAATGTAATATGTGTACTGCAAACTGAAAGATGAGGTTAAGACAAAACAATACAGCACTTTGTTAAAATTATAATTGAAGCCATTTCTTTAAAGATAATTGAATATTTTAGATATGATACCTCCCGTACAGAGGAGAACAACAGAACAACGTACAGTCTCAGAACAACTTAATCAGAGAACCACCTACAAAGAGATTCTTTTGAGAATTTTCAGTAGCTTGTGGAGCCCTGCCCTGCAGAAAGAAATGGAAATTAAATCTACCTTGTAGCTGGTGCTTTTTAAACCCTGAGGAATGTGCAGGGAAAGTATCACCAATAAAATTCAAAAGTTACTTGTCTTTGTGGGCAGTCTTGACTATTAAATAATTGCTTACTTAACTGGGATATATATACTATGAAATTCATGTAGTACTAGATGATCTTGTGTCAGTTTATCTCCTTTTAGTCCACGTAAGCCTAGAAACCAGAGTGAACTGGGTAACTTAAGAAAATGCATTTTAAAATTAAACTCACTTTCTCAGTTTTTAGGGAAGGCCAGTGCAACAGAAGACAGAATTTGCTCTTACTGAACCCACTGGGCTTCGAAGGGACGTCCTAGAGGTCAGCTAGTCCAACCTCCTGCTCTGGGGAGGTCCAGTAGGAACAAGTTGTTCAGGACCTTGTCCAGTTGATGAAAGGATGGAGATTCCTCAACCTCCCTAAGCAGCCTTGGTGCCTTGTTTGACCACCTACATATTAAAAATTCTCTTCCTTTACCAGTTGGAATTTCCTGTGTTCCAACTTGCATCTTTTGCCCCTTTTTCTTAGACTGTGGAACTCTAAGATGAGCCTGACACCATCACATTAAGTAGTTGTAGACAGCAGAAAGATCTTCTTAACCTTCCCTTAAGGCCCAGAAAATGTAGTTCTTCTATGCCACGTGTTCCAACACCGTCTGTCTTTGTGATGCTACACTAGCTTCTTTCCCATGTTGCGATGTCTGTCGTTGTATTGGGAAAAAAAAAAAAAATGGATGCGATGCTCTAGGCACAGTCCACCGAATCATTTGAGTCTAGAAGAAGAATCATTTCTGTGAGTGGTTACTCGACTGTATCTAATACAGCCTGGGATGTGGTAGGCAGCCTTTGCTGCAAGGGCACTTTGTGGACTCATGCTCAGCTTGTCCACCAGCACCCCTGGGTTTTGGACTTTTTTTGAAATCCTGTGTTTTCCAACTAGTTGACCCTTGGCCTGTGCAGGGGGTTATTTCATCCTGAGTGCTGGATTTACATGTTCCTTTCTTGAGCTTTGAGGTTCCTGTCCAGCTGTCCATTTGAGTACCAGCCCTGCGCTCCCGTATATTGAGTACTCCTCCCAATGCCATAATGTCCACAGTCTTTCTGAGAATGCTATCTGCCCTATCATTCAGGTTGTTCATGCAGATGTTAAACACTATTTCCCCCAGTATCACCACCTGAGGGACACCGCTAGTAACCATCTGCCAGTTGGATGTCGTACTGGCCATCACCACTTTTTGAGCCCAGCAGTCCAGACAGTTTTCCACCCAACTTATCATCCACTCACCTGGTCAAAATTTCAGTAAGGATCTTGTAGCGAGTAAGAAGCGGTAAGCTGACAAGTTTGTTATTTCAAGCCATGCAGAGTGAACTCTGTCGTTCTTACATTAGAAGTGGATAAACACGATTTAAATATGTTTAACTTCAGTAGCATCATTGCATAAAGTTAAGTTACTTCAGGACAAGTTTTATCAAATTTTAAACCACAATTTCACTGTGACAGTGTATAAGGACCAAGGTCAAATCATCTTATTGTGGAATCAAGGCCATAATAGAATAACTGCCACTAAATTCACTTAGACACAGTTTGCTTTATTTACCAGAGTGGGAATTTATAATATAGCTCAAAGTGTTGTGTTTACAGTAGGGCACTGTACTTGCAGATTTTAAAAGAGAAACACTGTCGAATGCCTTTAACTTTGTCTTTGGAATTGGGTACTTTAAAATTAGTGGAAATAAACCTAGTTTCCTTAGAGTTCAGTAGTGATGCCTGTTATTAAACTGTCGTGGTTTAACTCCAGCT
>NW_010256859.1:0-8181 GCF_000690775.1 Eurypyga helias | reverse complement strand
CCTCGCCCCTCTCCCAAGGCTGCGCCCGCGAGCTGCCCGGAGCGCTCCAGCTGCCCTGGCTCAGAAAGCCCCGCGGAGAACAGCACTTTTAAACACCCCCCGGTACGGGCTGGGCGCTGGGCTGCCTGTGCCGCACAAGCCGCTCGCTAGCATACACGTACAGCTGGGCTCGACGTGGGTACGAACGACCGAGATACCTTTTCTGCTCTTTTTTCCCCCTTAAGACTCGGTGTATTAATTTTATTGAGCCTCTCCCCGTTAGATAAACGCTGCTGTTGTTTTAATTCTATAAATGTAAACTTCTATTTAGTTAATGGAAAATACATCACCACCAGGGTTTAATTATCAGCTTTTAAAATTACTCTTTTAGTCAAGTGCACGCAATTATGAAATCACAATAGATTTAAAATATAATTCAAATTGATTAAAAAAAACCCCAACAAACCAGACAAATCAGAGAAGTACGTACCATTAAAGCAAATGTCTAAATTGTATTGGTATACCAGCTACTGCCTGAGCTGGAGTTTAAATAACATCAGCAGTCTTTGCTATCAGTGTCAAACCACCTCTGTTATTAGGAAAAAGGATTCTTATCAGACGGGATTTAGATGCTGTTATAACTGCAAAATCTAATTATTTTTGATCCAGGCATTTACCCCCAGAGTCCCACCTTGTTTAAATAAAGTGTTTTCTTTCCTCTTGAACAAATGCATTTCCATTTGAATTAAATATTGATAATTTGACCTTTTAGTTCCTTTAACTAATCAAAAGGGAAAAAAAAATCCAAATGTAGATCCTAGTGCCTTGCCCTAGTGGGTCTTTCCGCTTGAATAGACACTGAGATTAAATGAGTCAAACTTCCTCTTTCATTGCACTCTCTTTGCACTAATTGCTTATGCAAAAATGCAGATTTGTATTAATTAGTAACTCCACTGATTAGTTCGGTGGTATTTTCACGTAATAAATCATGCTGCAGACACAATTTTTGGCACGTCCCCAGTAGTGGCTCAGGATGCAATAAGTTTTCCATATTAAATAAAATCTTAGCCTAAATCTACCTTTTCGTTGCAGGTACACTGCGTACCACCTGCTGTACGCACCTGCTACGGGAAATTACCTTCTGTCCCTGGCAAGCCTCTTTCCTTTCCTTGATAATGCACTCCTCTGCACAGGGTGTAGCCTTTAAAATGGGAAGCATGAATCACAGAACCAAAGGAGGAGAGAAATCTGATGTTATTTTTAACCCTTTCAAATGAATAATGCTCATTTTTAAGAACATGAAACCTTTGTAAGATATATCAGATGCAGATTTGTTTTCCTTTTCTTTCCTATGCGCAGCCACGTGACGTCCTTTTACGGCACAATTCACTGCATGCCCAAATTATCGTGCATAAACCCATTTTTTTAACATTTCTTTCACCTTCCTTGAGCTGCAGAGACTGAACTCTCACAAGTGTGCACTTGTTAACAAGAGTTCACATCTCAGTCAGGTACGGAGGCCTCAGCAGCAGCAAGACTCCACAGCATCCGTACTGGTATCTACGTAGCACTGAAAACTTGCCCACACCATGAAACCACTGTAGGGATCTCTCCAGAGCACATACGGGCTAGTGTCCAGCAGCTTAGATCTACATCTGATAAACCTTTTCCAATCCTCTCAAAAATCAACCCAGATAATACCTCTCTTCTGTTTCACTCACACAAGTGTTGCCTATACTTCACACCTTTTCTTCAAGCGAGAAAGCATAATATATTGGTACGATATGTACCACAATAAATAATGTCAACTAGCACAGTACTTGAAGAAGAGAAAGAGGCACTCCAAAGGAACACAAAAGATGATGATGCTGGTGTAATTTCCTCATAGGTGACACATTTGGGGGCAGATCCTGAAAAACCTTTGCCTCACTCCTGCCAAGACTCTCACTCCTGTAAGTAGGACTGCTGCCACAAACAAACTTGCAGGATCTGGCCTTTGGCCCTCACTCTAAGCAGTGCGACAGGGTGGAAGAGCAGCAAACACAGGTGCCAGCAGATTATCCAAAGCTTTGCTGAGATTAAAATCTTGTCTCAATATGAGTTATTGCATATTCTCTAACTAGAAATCTCCTTAGTGGTGGCTTTAAAAGCTCTGCTTTTGTTTTCCTCTGAGAGAAAATAATGGTTCAATGCCAGGCTATGCATGCAATAGCTTACACGTTCGTCATCTGTGGCCATTTGATCTGAACAATTTGGAAACATTTTGCAGTTCTTAGCAAGGATATCAGTTCTCTGTGTGTTCCTTCTCAAACAGAGAAAGCAAAAATCAAAACGCTCTTACAGGGTTATACAAAAAATGATGCTGATTAATTTCACAATATGGTTACTTGTTTTAGCAATATCCCAAGAACAAAACAAGGAAGGTTAAATCAATGATCCACAGGGATGGAAAAAGAGATTCAAATAATCATTAAATCTTATTACATAATGCGGCTTTGTTTTTACCTCTTGGAGTGAGTTCACACCTGGGTCTGTGCTTTAAGTCCTCTTCAGTGAGCTGGGCATGATGGAGAATCATTTCCCCATCACAATACAGTGTAACCTATGCAGCTGTAGAGCAAAACTAATCAACTGAAACCCCTGCTAAGAATTTTAAATGTATATGGGGATATTCATCATTATATTCAGCACCACATTTTGAGTGGTTGCCTTCCTTTACCATTCTGGTCATCGTTCCCAGTTTACCCCCATGATTGCCACTGGTATTTCACAACTGTGTATGAAATGCCCAAGAGCACGGGTTGTCACATGGGACTGCTTGTCAGAGATGCTCCTAGAATGTTAACTATGACAGTTGTGAGCGTACTTTCCCCAACACTCCACTGACATGCTGTGCTCTTGCTCTGTTTCTCAAGGTGGTGTCTCAACCTCTTACCCACAAAGGACAGAACGAGCATCAGGTAACACACTTTCTTTGCCTTCTTTCACTCCAGAGATGCACTGAGAAGATGGTGTCTTGCCATCCAAGAAGCATCTTTGATCTACTCTCAGTTGCTCCAGAGAACGTGGTTTGATTGCCCTCCATTGACCGGGGGCAATCTTAGCATTCACTTAAACGAGTTATGGACATCTTAAGGCCCTGGGTCTGAGATCAAGCACAACAGAGAAAAAATAAACTGTAACAACATTCCAAACTCTCAAAGGCAAGTGTCCAATAGGATAAGAATGATGACAAAAATACAAAATATTTTGTTGTAAGTTCTTGTACAAATCAACTTTCTGCAATCTTTCAGTAGGGAAGAGGCAAGGGTTCAAACAACTGAGGCTTGCAACCCTTGTTCAGGTGCTCAGTGTGGGAGAACTGATGTCCACTGACTTTTAAACTGTGGGAGGAGGAAGAAGCTGGAAAAAAACAGCAGAGGAGAAATGATCTATATGCTGTAGCCTGTCAGGTACCCTTTGGAGGAAGGCTGGCCTTAGTAGAGTTATGGCACGAGCAGTGACACAATAGCTAAGGAGAGAGCTTTAGCCCAAAGCTCTAGGAGAGAAGATCTCTGAGGTGCTGAAGCATATGTGCCACAGTACACATACGCTTATGTGCCCAGGTAGACCTTTTGTATTCATCTGTGATGACTCTTTCCAGGAAAGCATTGCTCTTTGATAGTCATCTTCCAAGCCCAGAGAAAAGTACATGCTGAAAACCAGTAGCTCTCCCACCTGGCTTAGTCCTCTCTTAGAATTTTTTTTTCATTGCTGAACCTTTGCTCACTTTATGTGGATTCCCACAAGAGGAGGAACATGCTGGTAAATCACTATTTTCTCCACAACTGAGCTCCAGTTACCTGTCACTATGATAATATAAATATTTACTCATTTTGTCCCTCTTCACCCTTGTAAGTGCATAAGAGCATCTGGCCCTTTGTTAGTCATCTATAGCTAGAGAATCCACTTGTTTATGTTCACTTGTACAAGAACACATAAATAACCGTCCTCTCCACTGTTGTGCAGAGCATAGTCACAGTTGAAAGTAGGTGTTAAGCCTACCCTCCTGACGGCAGCAGAGCACTCTCACCTGACATGCTTCAGGTGGCTTGCAGAGCTATGTTTGACAGTATGAGGTATAAAGCGGTGGGGAACAAATCCATGATTTTTGCATTTTTGTACATTTATTCTGGCACTTTATGCTGTGGTATTTGACAGAATCTTTTTGGCAACACAGGAAACCTCGAAACCAAAGCCAAAGCAATGGAGGATGTGACCTAGCATCTTTTAAAATAGACTGGAAGTGTTGGTGGAAGCAGAAATATAGAGCATACTGTTAAGATGTGCTTTTTAAAGATCTATTTCAAACTGTCATCTGTATCCATGTCATCTCTGGATAGACTGGTGCCCTGCAAAGCTCTTTCTGCTGTGATGAGGTACTGCATTGAGCCATCATGTCTGCTGGAACTGCACCATTTTCTCCTCCTTGCTAAAGCCTCCAGGATCAACCTGCTGAAAACAGGATTAGCAGGCTAGAGGAACCTTTGATCTGGTCTAGTATGGGAGCATTGTGTTACAATGTTTATATTACTCTGTCCTCCTCTTGTTTTCATCTTTGTAGGAGTCAGCCAGCGGCAGAAGGGAATTCCTGCCTATCCTGGTTTGGATCTCTGAACAACTGATCCTTGAGATGTCTTCAGTGAGGCTCAAGTCTTCCTGCATGGATTAAGCCCATGTTGTCCTACCCACTGCACTGTCCATCTGCAGTGTATTTCCTCCTCACACCAAGTCCACCCTCGTGTCACCTGTGCTAGTTCAGGCTGAAGAGCAGACAGCAGCAGACAGCCCAGATCTACATTCTCAGTTTGAAGGAATGGTCGCTTTCATTCATCTGGCAACAGCATTGTTGTAGTCAGAAACCAGCCTAACAAGCTCCATGGGAAAGAAAATATCCAGCGAGATACTGATGGTCTTTCACATCAGGTTGGAGGGGGTTCTGTGAAAGGACTCATTAAGCAATATTTGGGAAGAAACATGCAAGGGTCAATATCAGGCCCAGAGAAGGTGATGTTCAGGATCCGTCACTAGTGACACAAGACTTCTCACGTGTCAGCAGCTAACTTCTCCTTCCAGGGTGCTGCCAACCTGACTAGTATATAATCACTTTCAGTCATCAAAGGCTTGTTTCTGACAACCTTAATGCTAACATTTATTTAATTACAAAAGGTAGTATTTTCTATTAATCCTTTCTATAAACAGAAGAAAACCTCTTTTCTTTAGATGCCTGGAATTGTTAAGTAAATGAACACAATGAACTTAAGCAAGGCTTTTTGTTTGCTTGTTTGTTTGTTTCTAGTTAACTGCAAGAGAACCCATCTTCATGTGTTTGCATTAAGATGCATATTAGAGATAATATTCTTGACCATGATGTGAGATTGTTTACAAGGGACTGAAAAGAAGCCTTCAATGAAATATAGGTATTAGAATATGAAAGGAAGTGAAAAAATAGATTTGATCAAACATTTTGCTTCATATAGGCAGTAGAAAGGAAATGGACCCCCAGTACAGAAGTTCACTTAGGTGTATTATTGCTGTGGTGGAGAGATGAATGGTGATGAGGGCAGTGCTGTGCAGATGAGTGGGAGGAGTGGGGAGGCAACAAAACAAGATAACTTAAAGCCATTTCTGTGCTCATTTAACTACTGCATTCCCACTCAACTTTCCAAATAAATTAGAGAAGGTGAAGGTTGTTTCCCATTTATATCAGCTGCCAGTTGCCTTGCACAGTCAAAATGTGCAGAGAGGTACCACTGTGCTCTACAATCTGCAGGGGCCATCAGGGCTCACAGCATCAGCGTCAGTGTCTCCTGAATGGTCTCCTGTATTTGTCACCCAAGACCATGCTATCCATACAAGGGATCAGGATTCTGTCTATGGATGCTTGGTTCTGCTCTGGAATTGCAGTAATACCTGAGCATGTTTCTCTTTCTCTCCACATTTGCCCTCAGTTCATCTCAACACATACATCTTGAAGAAGTCTCAGAGAGGTTGCTGTAATGTCACCAAATAAAGTGATGATAAAAGCCCTCTTCTCTGTTTTTTCTGGCAGAGAAGATGGGTATGTCTTTTTACTGTGTACTGAATGGAACAAATATTTATTAAATGGTGAAAATAAGCAAGTTAACTCCCCTTAAAAATCTATTTTCGCACTTACATCTGTCCAAATGAAAATCTTTCTCACATATTCTAGATGTGAAATAGCAATGCTCCATGTGCTGCACTTGTTTATAAGTGAATTTGTATGTGTATATGTATATGTGTAGGCACTGAAGGATAACAGTGAGTGGTAGAAATTATACTAATGGTATGCAAAAAAAAAAAAAAATCTGGCATTAGACTGTGATTCTGTTTTATAATTTGCCAGAAATAAATATCAATGCTGACATTTCATCTTCTCACCCTTACATCAGCTTCAGTGCCAGTCTTCCTGATGATCATGCCTACCAGACGATGGCACTGAAAGAACCTGCCCTACAGATAGGCCCTAGAGAGAGGAAAACTCAGATTCACAAACTGGCTTTGAGTTTGTGAAGATAAAAGAATTCTAAAGGTACCTCTCCTGGATAACATCTGTTATCTTAGGGAAGACTTGTCATTTTTTTTCCCCCATTTTGTTCTCAGGCATGATGGGGAAGAAGCTAAAAGTCAACCAACAATCACACCTAGGGAATTCTGTCCTCTTTTAGTTTGTCTGTTACCTACAAACCCATTGCTGTTTCCTCAGGTAAGCCCTCCTATCAAACTACAACATTGCTGAGCTACCAAATACAAGACCTTATGAGAAAAACAGGATTTTTCTGAGAATGATTTCATATAATTGCTGTTTTCTGACTGGACAATCAAGTCACTTTGAATAGAGCTGTACTTCTGACTGAAGAAAGGCATCTCTGCAACATCACATGGAAACACATTTTCTAAATTTTAGTAGAAAACAAATTATTTTCTAGTGACACAACATTTTTCAACCTTTAAAGTACTGTCTTGTAAATATTAAAGATTTGGTTTTGCTTCATGATGAATTTTAGTAGAAGCAGATTCCTGTCTTAAAATGCAAAGCAGTGATTTCAGATAGGTTCCTACTAATAAAGGACAGCTGAAGGGGTGTGAATCCTTCAGAGTCAGTAGCAATACAGAGGCAGACAAGAAGGAATCAACAATATATAATACTCTGGTGGAGAAGGGTAGTTCTGACATAAAATGTAGAGATTACAAGATGGGGACATGTTCATATCTCTTTCTGTCCTATATCCGTGGCTTCTCATGAAGACTGATGAAGTGGTCTTCAGCATGATTCAAATGGCACTTAAGCCTCAGGGTGCAGTTCATGTCTCTTGATGGTCTCTGCTCAGGCTTTGTGTTGGGATGTGTGATGGTATAGGACCGTTAACCACTACCAGTAAGTGCTAATGTTAATTACACTAAGCACAATCCTCCGGTTGGTCCATCTGTTACTCATTTCTTATACATTACCTATCCTTGCTTGGGGTTTTCTCGGTGCTCCAAGAAGACATCTTCTAGTCTTCTTCTGGATTTATTTAAATGATGTTAATTCATGCATGCCTCAGCGCAATACTTTTATAATTTTTTAAATGTAGCTTTAATTTTTCAAAAGCTACAAAAATGTAGCTTTAATTTTTCAAGTGATTTTTAAAGATTATTTTTGCATGTGATTTTAATGTGTAGTTATGGTGTTGCATCTGAGTGTTTAGTTTAGTAAATTACTTTAACGTCTTTTATTTCATATGGTATGACTCTTGAAAAAATCAGTCTCTATATTTTTGGATGGATTTGGGCTGTTTTCCTCACATTTGAACACCACATTTTGTTTCTTTGCTGTCATCACATGAGAACTCTATTTGTTTCGTTTCCCTTGCTAAAGTTCTCCTTTTTCAGATCATTATCAACTGAAAAATGGTATTTTCAGTATCATTCTTCTGCTGCTTTACTTCTGGTTGGAGCTCAGTTTGGCTATGGGCTGAAACGGCAGTGGCACACACAGGCTGTAGATGTGCAGCGACCGGCCCGTAGCGCTCTGGACACCGCAGCTAATTACTCTGAAGTAATAAACCGACATGAAGCGGTCAGATTAGGATTTAGATAATTGCCCTATATTTAAATGAGGGCTCACTCCTGGCTGCTCGGTACGGCGCCCTGGGAGCG
>NW_010256858.1:0-1069 GCF_000690775.1 Eurypyga helias | reverse complement strand
GCCCTTCACACCCCGGCCAGGACTGCGACGGTTAGGTCGGGACAACATTCCCTGGAGATGCACAGGCCAGGAACGCATCGGTGCCTGTGTCGGCGCGTACCGGCGCTAAACCGAAGCTCCTGCTCTGCCCCAGGCAGCCTTCGCCTGCCCTCCGTGTAGCGGGAGGATCCCCGAAACCTCCACACAAGGGACAAGTTCGCTTGGAGGGAGACCTAAGGTGACTGAAACGCAGGAGCTTCCGTTGATGGCTGGTGGCTTTAACCTGAAGACTACGGGCATGGAGGGGAGTTTTTCCTGAGGACGGAGTGGGGACCTAGCGTGGCATCATGTCGGGTATTCCCATGGCCGAATCGATAAGTGCTGCGTCTCATTTCAAATATAAATCCATCTGGATGAATCATATACTGTCAGCGAAGCGACAGATGCTGACTGACTTTCTTCGGAAATGCAGCTTACTTGAGCCATTTTGCTTAAGAGGAAGTCAGTTTTTTCTTGCCGAAAGAGTAATTTATAGGGACAATTTATTAGCTCAACGGTATTTTTGAATTTTTTCCCCCTCACTTCAGGGGGATAGGAAGTCTCAGCGGTCACGTTTTATGCACAGCCCAAGCGGCAATTAAAAGGCGATGGATCGCTGCTCCGGTGCCGGCAGTTTTTTTTGCAGCCGTGCCGGCAGCAGCCCAAGCCTGCGGACTGTGCCGCGGGTGCGCGCACGCACTTTCTGGTGGATCATCAAAAACGCCGCTGCTTCAAAGAGCTAAAAACATTAAATCAGATGGCGCGGGCGGGGGGAAGGGGGGTGCTCTTCCTTAGCGACTGCGTCGCAGAAGCAGCTGCAGTGAGCCCGCTCTGAGGTTACGGGTGTTTTTAAGGTGCTGCAGACACCGCACCCGAGAGCTGCCGGCGAGGAGCTCCCACGGGCAGATTTCCCGCAGGTCCGCGGCCCACGCTGCTGCCCCCTAAACGCTGGAACTTCTTCGTGGCACCGCTGCTGTCCTCCTCCGGCATTTGAGACACATGTCGCTATCGGAATATGTTGTCGGAATTGACCGGGGGCTGAAAAACTGGC
>NW_010256857.1:0-15274 GCF_000690775.1 Eurypyga helias | reverse complement strand
ACCACACTGTTCCTGTTACAGGCCAAGATGTCCTATCACCCACCCATCCCGTGCCCCTCCTTGCCTGTCAGGGCTGGCCCATGCAGCTTGAGGCAGGAAGGTACGGAAAGGGATGTGGGGGCAGGGCACTGGCAGGGGTTCTTGGAGGAACTGGGTGTCATGAATAAATGATTACGAGAAAACAATTGAAAATCGGGGGATTTGGAGCATTTGTTTGGAATTAAGTGCATCCCAGTTTGAGGATGATGTGCAGGTATCAACTACACGAACTTAGAAATAGTTCAGTATTTGTTTACATTTCTTCCACATACCAAGAAGAGTTTTGTCCATGATGCTTGGCTGTGTTGCTTCAAAAGCCTGGAGTCACTTCATCAGCTTCAGAAGGGTGCTGGAGAGTCAGGGGAGGCACGGCCAGCAGTGGGTTCGGACTCAGTAATGCTGAGGTGGTAGCTTCACAGGAGGTTTGGTCCATCATCTTGCTCGTTCCTGACACTGTATTAATGCACTGAGGATGCGTATGTATGGTAGAAAGCAACGATTTGAGGAGAGTTGCCAACATGGGCATTTTAAAAACAAGTGTGAAGAAAGTACTGGTGCCATGGCAGAGTTTGTTTCCAGAGCTTGGCCTTTCAGCGCAATGCATGGGTTAAAAGATACAAAGTAAAATAACTCTTGCCCTCCAACTGTGCCACTGTCCCAAGTGGCTTTTTTGTCACTTTTCTGGCCATTCCAGATCCTTATCCTGATTGAATTTATCTTCAGCATACAAACCATTAGAACAGTTACCCAGCAATGACACTGTAGCTGAGAGCAAGTTCCATCATCCGTCAAAGACTATACACGTGGCTCTTACAACAAATCTGAACTTTGAGTTATGTGAGTGAGGAAAAACTAAGCAGCTCAGAAAGCAGTCGTGAGAGCAAGCATGTTCAGGCTGCCACGTAGGCTTGCTAATATGAACTTCTTCAAAGATGGGCATATCTGATGAGATTTTTTTACATTATTTGTGTTTCTTTTTTCCCCTTTCTTTGGAGTTAAAGAACATTATTCTCTGTACAATAAGGTATGTAGGTCAGATGAGAATTTGCAATTCCAAATGCTACAAGTCAGAACTGTTATTTTTTAAAACAGCATCTGTATGCATGAAAGCATCACTCTTTTCTAAATATTGATAAAGATGAGTGTCATTGATGACATCCTTCCTTCTTGCCCTCTTTCAAACAGCAACTTACTGATTAAAGCATATGCTAGGCATGTGGGAGATCTGACCTCACTGTCCGTGTTCACCAAAGGTGGTCTTTTTCAGCACTTGCCTTGAAAAAGATTCAAACTCCTGTTCCATGACTGGAGGAATCAATTATTTGCAAAGCTGTATAGCAGACAGGCCTCCTTCATAGTCGTTAATTTTATAAACATTTGTGGAATACTTTGCAAAGTCTGTTGGCCCCTCAGCTCCTCATGCCCATCCTCTCCACTGCCTTTCAATCATTAAAGCAAAAACCTAGCACAGAAAGACTGTTATTGCTACTCATAGCATTGTCCTACTTGACCTACTGCCCGCGTCTTCTCTGTTGCCAGATTCACAGAGGCGTAAGTGGCTGAAGTATCAAGTTTCACAGTGCTGAGGTTACCGCATAGTGCAGAAGCTGCCAACCAGTACTTGTGCTTAGTGGTACCAATTTAAACAGGAACCTCCTTTTATTCAAGCATGTAGGCTTCTGAAGTCAATGAGATTGAAGAAGGAAGAGCTCTAAAGAATGGAAAATGAAGAACTATGCAAGTACCACAAAAAGTGGAACAGAGAAAGTCCTTTGGGCCTTGTCATAATAAAAGAACACTCCCTGCAGTAAAAGGCATCTTTTGGTACAACTTGACTGAATGGATAATTTTGATCAAGAGCATAAAAGCATAATGATACGTTTTG
This sequence comes from Eurypyga helias, assembly GCF_000690775.1. NCBI lineage: Eukaryota > Metazoa > Chordata > Aves > Eurypygiformes > Eurypygidae > Eurypyga > Eurypyga helias. The sequence continues at coordinate 13,350 of NW_010256857.1, read as the reverse complement.
TGGAAACTTCATTAGTGAAAGTTACTGAACATACTATTTAGTTACAAGCTTAAGCTACCCTTGAATGGAATTTTACCATCAGATCTCCAAAACATAGTTTTGCTTATCTAAGCTCCAAGTATGCCAACCACATCTATTAATTACCCCAAAGGTATGAAATGTCCAGTCTCTCTGTTTCATCTGGTATTTGAGCACATGGAACTTACAGGAGATAAATTAAGTGGGTAAAGACATGTAGGAAAAGTACAGTGAGACTGTACTCTTTATTACTGTAGAAAATCCTCCTTACCATTTACCAGGTTATTTTTAAAAACAAAATACAATCTTGTGCCACAAAGAATACTTTAAAGACATGTCAGAAAGCTGCCATCCTCCCCTGTGTAAGTCTTGCCATGGGTCTTTTTCATACACTGTCTCCAACAAACACAAATTGGAGACATGAAATCTTTTGCTATGGACAAGGTAAAAGAGGGGACTGACACCACTGGGCTCTCAAGAAATAACTGATCATAACTGATCATAACTAATCATAAACAGCTTGGAAAAGATTTGCCTTTCCTTTCAAGACATACAGTGCAAAATGAGGAGCAGGTAATGGTTGCAAGGACAAGTGATGTAGTCAAAGCAATAAGCAGGGAAAGTGATTCCTGTAGTCCTGTTTTGAATAATATTGATGATGCAATACTTCATTTGTTAAAGCCTGCCAACAGCTCCTACAGCACGATGAAGGCCTGCATAAGATTTTTAGATGAAGAAAGAAAAAGGAGAACATGTCTTAGAAATGTTACGTAGGAAAGAAAAACAACCCGGCAATATTTAGAGATAGTCTTCACTTGATAAAGAAGTCATTAGGGACAAAGAGAGAAGTGCAAAACTAAAGTTCAGAGGATCCTGGCTGAGACTGGAAAAAAGAAATGTAATATTGTGTGAATAAATTACATTCCAGTGTAATTGGAGTTATAATTCCAATTGTACTTTACAATTACATTCATGCTTATTTTCCAAAGGTTCTCTGCATATTATCATAGCTTTAAGGGTTTCTCTGTAGTTCTTCACTTTAAATTTCTTACCTATTTCAGCTGTGGGTTTTACCTTCTGTAACATGATTGCTGCGTTTCACTGAAAGACTGTCAGAAACCTGGTTTTCTCACATACACAAAAAAACCCCTTCCACATGTGGCCTCAAAAATCTTAATAGTAACCTTAAAAATAATCTCTCACTGCAGACATTTGATGGGGATGGGCTGGGGGGAGAGAAGGCTTAGAACAGAGACATACGCTTAGCTTAGATGTGAACAGTTCAAAGCCAACTGCAGACCAACAGAAGACAAGCCTGAGAGTTTGATAGCACAGTTAGCACTTTTCAGCACAGCTGAAATTCCTCAGCTGGGAAAGGACAGGTTTTATCTCTGTCTCAATCAGTCTGATCTGCAGAGCAGGTTCTAGTTCCTGGCTATGGAATGGTTGGTTTGACTAGAATTTTCTGTTCTGATTACATTCCTTCAGGATGCTTTTTCTGGAGACATGATTTAAGGCCTGATAAAGACCTACTTGAAAATCCCAGTTACTCACACACTCTTGTATATACGACGTGAAAACTGAAGGAGAACTTTTTTGTAGTCTGAGATTGGTACCATTGTTCAAGAGCAGTCATTCTGTACCTCATGTTATTCAGCTGAAGAGTTGCTTGCAATTAAAGTGGCGTAAATGTGAGTAAACATTTTAATTCAGTCTGCTATTGGAATACTTAAAGTGAATTAGAAAATTTTACTCAACCATGATTACTGTAAAACATGAAAAATGTCATTCAGCTGTACTGAGAGTAGCACTATCAGATTCTTTGACTACATTTTAATTATTATTATTTTAATTATCTTTCATGTATAGGTGCAAGCAAAAAAAATGCATGAAGGCAAGAAAAAAATTCTTCCATTTCTGGAATAATTTTTCCTCTTGTCTACTTTCAATATTTTAACAAATTGCATCAAATTGGTCTTTGTCAATGGCATATAACAGATCTAAGCGGATACCAATGATATCTTTAAAAGTCACTGAAATCCAGGCAAATGAGGGAAAAATTCATGTCGTTGCTCAGCTAAGGAGCTTCCTTTGCATCCATGGAAATGTGAAAACATGCAGACTATCAAAATAGCAACTGTGACCAAGAAACAATGTATCATGATTTTAAAAATACTTTAAACATGTTAAAGTTTGTGATCATAATGTATTTGTTAAAGGTAATTCAGTTTGCAATCCACTTTCTTAAGTACTGTTGACAGTTAAAGAGGGAGGAGCTAATTCCAAAGCCAAGTGTGAGGACCACTAAGTAGATGTTGATGAGTCAGCAAAGAATAACATGAGCCATAACTGAAGCTTATGAATGATCTTATCATTAAGAAACAATCCAATCTATAACACCATTGGCAATAAAACCAACATTGCAGCCAGAACCATGACAAATGAATGGACACCATTGGTCTGCCTTTCCCCTCAAGATTCTTGCTCCATCACAAACTTGAAAAAGAAAGCAAAGATCAGTGACTTCTCCATCTGAAAATGTCAAGCCATTGAGGCATCTCACAGGTGTTTCAGGTCAGCCTAGCTCCTGCATGCACAAGTAAATCAAACCTCATTACATTAAACCCTTGCAGAGCAGTATTCAAAATAAAATTTCTGTCATTAAATTGCCAGTGAACACCAGCTCGGTGTAATGTCAATGAAATAGTTTCAACTACATAGACTTTGCTTTGTAGCTTTGCTTTGTGCTATTCATCTGGATGAAAATCCTTCTATGACCAGGAAACTACAAGTACTGCACAACGTGCAATAGGGCTTCTCAGCTAGATAGATTACTCAGAGAAAGCCTAAATATACACTCCAGTCCTCATTCTTGATTTTAAGTATGAGAATATGGGATTTTAAAACAAATTCTAATTCTCAATACTTTCAAATATTTTGTGGGTTCTCTGGATGTCTGTAGTCTAGATTAATTAAAGTTCGGGGTTTGACAGTTACTTCTTCTATTATAACAGAATGTTTCGTTATTAGGAAAAATCTCATCTGCTCAGCAAAAATAATAAAATGAAGGACCCTCATAGGATCTTTTTAGCTGCTGGGCTGAATGTAGCAGTGTATAAACATGCCAAAACAAAGACTCACAAGAAAACATGCTGAAGTAAGACACTTCACTGCACTTCTGCCTGCGAAAAGATAAAGAAAATGCACAAGAGATGCTAGTTAAAACAAGTTAGTGAAAATGCTTTGTGAATTACTTTGAAAGTATATGAATAATATGCTAGAGAATGGGCTGTAAGGGGCCATACAGGTTAAATCTCTTACCAGGAGTGTTAAACAGATTTTCATAAAATATGATCTGGTTACTTTAAAAACGTTTCCCCACCTTTCAACCATTCACTGTCATGTGTAGCCAAAGCATGTCCACTTTGACGTGGGGGCAGTTAAGAGAATGGTAACTTCTGGTGCTGGAAAATAACTTTGTAAGATAGTCAGTTGTCAACAGAATAAAACCTTTCTTTGTCAGTAGACTAAGCCATACCTTAGGAGGTTCCAGCGCTACTTTCCAGTGTTTTCTGTTGTTCATTCCTACCATGTGTAAAACATTGCAAAGAATGCTGAGTTGTTTATGGGGCTGTGTTATGGCTGGGGAATCTCCATCACAGATGTGCAAAATAATGTTTTTTAATTACTTTGTGAAATCAAGAATTCATATGCTTACAGAGCAAAAATTAGCAATCCACTCTTAAACCTTCTCTAACAAGGCATTGTTTTAGCTTTACCACATGTACTGTCTTTTTCTTACTATTTTAAGGTTTGTGTTTGTTTCTTTTTGTGCAAATTGCTGGTTTAAGGAATTATATTAGAGTGAAAGAAAGTTTTCTTGATTTCTGGACAATGTAAATTCATTTTGTTTAGTACATGGAGCCAATTATCAAATCAGGCCAAAAAAATAAAGACAGAACAAGAAAAAGAAACTGATTTCTTTATTCACTGCAGTGTCTTAACAGCTCTGTTAACAACCAGCTACTTTGAAGGGGTTTCTAGTTCTAGTTTTGTTTCCAGAAAAAGGAGAGTGACTGCAGCAGTTCATCTGTACAAAGTATTTTCTTAATTAATGTAAAACTGAGAAAGAGGAGCCAGAACATGAACTATACATCTTCTTCCAGGCACAAACTTAGGTTCACATTCATCAATAAAAGAAAACATTGGAACGTGCAGGACTACAAAAAGCCAAAACTAGTTGCTTGTTTTGGAAGTTCATGTACTCACATGTGTTTTCATACACAGACCATTTTATTATGTACCTGTTGGGTGTGCTGCCCCCAAAAGACACTTGACAAAGATTCTCAAATACTAACCAAAGAAACAACAGGTAAGAGGAAAATTTTAAAAAAAAAAAAAAAAAAGAAGAAGAAGAAAAAAAGAGAAAGCGAAAATAAAGTGGCTTGCATGCTACTGTTCTTGCAACCAGAAAAGCCTATTTCATAATATGGCCCAAACAGTATTAGCTACATTGCAACAGGGTTGGTGGTTTTCACCCTCTCCACTTGTCACCTGCAGACCAAGACAGAGCTCTTAGGTTTCCTCTTCTCTGTAGTTTTTTATACACTTACACAGTAACATGAATAACCAACCATCCGTGAACAAGGAACTGTGAGTGCTTGTTGTGCCATTAAACATGAAGCAGTAAAAATGTAAATTTACATAAAACTTAGTAATGCCGAGTCTCTTTATTTTGTTGTCCATGTGTTAGATTGTTATGGATTACCTTAGCCAAAAGGTAGCCTGTTCTAGAGCATGCTTGGAATAATATATTATTGTCAAATATGTCACTTTAGATTATAATTTTTAGTGCTGTTTAATGCCCTCTATATTTAATGAAAAATATAAAAATGTTAAATTTACTTTTTTCAATTATCTGAATAAAATTCCCGGTAGAAAACAGAAAAATCAATAGTAGAGAGAAATACACGTATCTGCAGTGTTTCTAAGTTTTACACTTTAAGTGAGTCATATTTTCTGCTAATTATGTGCATTGCTGCTGGCAATTTATTTTGTTACTTTCAAACTGTTTTTGGTCATGGCAAAGATTTCTTAACATCTGTATGCATGACAAGCTTCACACTTCTACCATTAGTTAACAGAAGAATGGAATGAAAGGCAAGCAGAAAAGCAGAGATGCACAAAAAGTAATTGTTTGCAGAACTCAAGATCCCAGCTGAAGGAGACTTGTCATATTTCATGCACACACACATACTTGTGTATGTTCCTACCAACAGATCCCCAAGAGAATGTAAAAAAATCATCATGCCTACAAAATCTCAATGCAGGAAAAATCCTCCAGAAAATTACTGGACACATTTATCAGAACCCCAGATATTATTTAAGTTTGGGTTTTTTTTTTTTTCAATATTAATTGCATAAAAATGAGCAAATCTTAATATATAATGTGACCAATAGAAGTTCCATTATAGAATGAAATTTTTACACACTTAAGAAATTATCTTAATTCACATTCTACTTCTCTATGTCTCCTATATATCCTGGAGATTTTTTTTGTTCATAATTTTGCAGCATTCATTTCATTTTGGAAGAAGAATTTTCCAGCTTATTACTGGGAAGCTGAAGACCGCCATTTACAGCTATTATTGATTATTAATCTTTTTTTTTTAAAAAGCAACTCTACCTTTTGCACTTAAGTAGTCCATTTCTGTCTGTCTACATTTGTTGAGATAAAAACAAATCAGGTATAGATAACTGTTATAAAAGACAAAAATACTTCAAATTATAGGAAAAAGACCCAGAAATTTGCAAAGGAGAAAAATTACACTGTTAAAAGTAAAAAATAAACTCTGCACAAATAGGAATTATTTCAAACAAAAGGAGATACGTAGTTAACCAATGAGTACATCTTACTTAGCATTCTCAAAAAGAAAAACATCTGTACCCATTCATAGGGTGATTAATACAATTAGTCAGTTATTTTCCAATTAAGTTGAAGCTGTGTTAAGAAGATGACTGTCATAATTTTTCATTTTGCATGGCCGAAAGAAAGGAGTAAAGACAATGACTACCACTCATGTCAGAGTTCTGTGATCAAAGCACCAACAAAGTACAGGATGCTCTTTTCCCACATCCCTGATTTAATAAATGTTTATTGACAGGCTCTGCCCCATAATGCTGTAGGTCCCCCTCAGAATACTAGACTAAAACCTCTTTTCCTTCAGAGTATCTTCTACTGGTTAGCACAGACAAAAGTCTTTAGCTCATTTTCTTGTGTGAATCTCATCAGAAGCAACAGAATAGCTCTTTGCCTAACACTTAACTTGGTCCTAAAGACTATGCTGGAGCCAATTACATCTTAGAAAGCTGAGAACTTGCCCTCTATGGATCTTCAGTGCTACAGACGCACATTCATGTGTACTCTTGCCAGGAAAAATATTGAAGAATACTGAGTTTGGCATAGAAAATATTTTACTGATAAAGGAAAACCTATACACATGGAATTAAAAAAGCAATGGAGTCTTAATGGTAATCAATAGTAAATCATGCACTTAAACATGGGGAAAGATTCTGCAGGTCTTGAACTTAAAAATATGTTGAGGGTTTTGCCAAACAGTTCCCAGGTAATGAAAGCTCCCCAACAACTCTCTTTGCCTTGCATTTGTTATTTAAGACCTAATTTATAACACTTGGGTAAAAAAAAGCCCATTTGCTTTCCTTAAAAATCAAACCTATGGAGTTTAACTACATAAAGTAAGAATGTTTTGTAGACTTGGTACTTTTCTGGAGATAGTTTTTAGCACAGAACAACACCTCCACAAAGGAACTACATTGTGTGCTAGATACTGCTGTAAAGAACGGGATGAAATTCTGGCTCTACATAGGCATGGACTTTAGCCTCAATGGACCTTGGATTTCACAGTGGTTAGAAGTTCAAACAAATCAGTTGTCATGTGTGTTTAATTTTCTAATTAAAATTACAAAAACAATTGGTTTTCTCTTCTCTTCCTGTGTTTGAACAACTTGGTATGTTGACTCCCATATTAATTTCTGAGTGTAGAAAATGATTATTGTTTTCTGAGTCTTTATGGAATTTTAGCAAGTGGTGAATCTCAGTAGCAAGTTATCAACATTTGTTAATAGCTGCTGTCAGGGCCCTCGGGCCCTAATACATTATAAGATATTTGCAATCTTCTGTGGCCCAGTGCAGGTAGTGGAATATTATTATTGCATAAACTCACCAGATCACGATACTATCAACTCCACCCTGGAAAAATACACTGATTTTTTCTGTCTGTGAATTATAGAATATCAGTTATAGATTTTATTTTCTTAAAGCTTAAGATGTGTGGATATTTCTCTCTCTCTTGAAAGCTCAATAAACCAAGGCCCTAAGAGCACCATCAGCCCTGAATGTCCCTGACCCCTCCCAGGGCTTCCCTACCCTGCCTATTGCCCAGGACCCCATGTCAGCTCCCGGGGGCTCCCCCCATCCACCCATGTCAGGTGGTCAGCCCCTGCCCCAGCGGTGCCACATCCGGGCCATTCTCCAGCTCTCCACAGCCCCTGCCCTGCCCAGCCATGGGCCCTGATGAGCTGGGCCCACCTGTGGACCCATGTCCCAGCCCATCCTCTGGGAGGTACCTGATGCCTGGGGCTGGGGCTGCCCCGGTGCCCCTTGTCTGCCCTGCTCCTGGCTGGGACTGGGATGAGCCCTGGCACCAGGCCCTGCCCTGCCACCCGGGGGAGTCCCTGCCACCCCAACCCTTGCCCCTGCTCTGCCCTGACAGTTCCTCTGTGTGTGTGTTCTTCCCTACAAGGCATTTTCAAAGAAGCATTACTGTTTAATTTTATAATTTTTCTTAAAGTACTATGTTGCATAAAATGTTAAACATATTATAATGCAAGAAATGAATTTTTATGGCAGCTCTCCTAAATCACTCAACAGATTGTCTATATTTTAAACTCTACTTGTCTGCCAATTTACCACACATTATTTTTACAAATAACTTCATACTTACTGTACACAAAGACTGAACGCTTTAAATAGTGAGCCACATAAATGAGGAACAAACTGAAGACTAAGAGGCTTAAGGACATGCAGCTTTCTTGTCTTTTGGGTTGTTGTTTTAAAGTGAGGGTGCATATAAGGTGACTGAGCTTTGCCTGGAGGAAGTGTACACTTGTGTGCTGTGGTGAGTGAGGTGTCACCGAGCATGTATGTCAGCCTGTGATCCCAGCACAGATCCTTTCAGCCAGTGCCTGGTGCTTCGTTACAGTTACCTTCTGTGGCCTTGACATGCAACGAAAGCCAATGAAGGACCACTCAGGGCCAGCTGGGCATTTGCTTGGGGACATTTCCCTTCCTTTCACTTCCAGAGCGGCATCTTATCTTCTCCCGTTGCTGCTGCCACACTGTTGCTAGGTCCCCATGCAGCTAGCCATAGCAATATAGCGAGCTGAGGTGATGCACATCCATGGTAGAATGCTTGGGAGCATTGTCACAAGTGTGATGTGGCAGAGGGCACAGGGCTGTGAGGTCCAGGTTCTCTTCTCTGGCTGTATCTGACTGTGACAGAGTTCGGAACTTGGTTTTCAGGTTTTCTGCACATATTGCTCTATTTGCTACATTTGGTTGTGTTTTCAAGACTTCATTTGCAACATAATGGAAACAGAGGGTTTCATATTTTGTTTAAAAATAAATTTACAGTCATGCAATCTTATGACTCTGGGATTTGAAGTGATAGGCATGTCAAACCTGTAGTTTAACTAGGACTTCTAAGTAGAGAGGAGGAAAGAGACAGAATAAGGACAACTAGATGGTGCTTGTGAAAAAATCACCGAGTACATGTGTGTCTTCTCTCCTATTGTTTTGTTTTCTTTTTAAATATTGTTCAGTGCTTCTGTACCTGGATTAAGCAGTTCCAAGGAGATAGAAATTCTCAACCTGGGAGAAACAGGGAAGAAAGTAAAAATAGCATGAGAAATAATTAAGCCTTTGTCCTGATTTCTCAAACAGTAAACTCCACAGCAGGTAGACTATCCTCAAGATACATCATCTATGTGTTGTTAAACATCACCTCCAAAATGGAAGTGTCAAAACCCAGAGAGACAACGCTGTCTATCTGTCTGTCAGTCATTGGTCCTGAGGCTTATGTAGGCTGTTTGTCCCTCAACCTGGATCTCTTCTGCAGATGATGAACAGAAACTCCTACGTCAGAATTTCTAAATAGTTATATTGCTTTAGTAGGGCCTGTCATGACTTCCATTGGTCTGTATAAAGGGATTAAACTTTCTTACTAAGTTACTACCCTGACTCTATTTGATTTCAGAGCATTGATTCTTTTGACTCATTATATTTAAAGGTAACTCATAAAGGGGATTTTAAAAGTATAGAATAGTAAAATACAGCTCTGCTAATACTCCCATTGGGTTTTTTGTCTTATGTTTGGCATTTCTTGCCATCTGAATGTTTGAATTTTCAGCCTTACTATATTTAGGATAATGATTTTATAGTCAGTGTTTCTAGGAAATAAGATGCCTTCATGTGTATTTATTTTTCTCTGACAGCTTCCCTCACTGGTTTTTACTTTTCATTCTGTATTGCATTAATCCTTGCCATTATATCTGAAGTAGATACTAACTCTGTGGATTAAAGATATAGTGTTCCAAGTTTCAGACAGAACTTCAAGAGGAACAGAAATATCTTCCAAATGTATTAATGCGACTTGCTATAAAATGCCTATTTGGGAATGAATGTAGTTTATATTCATTAAATTAATCCAAAACTGCTTGTTAGATCAGATGACTGAAATAGTAAAATATTTGATGAGCATATTTAATACTACTGATCTTACTAGAAACTATCTGTGTATATTGTCCTGTTTTAGCTTTTCATTGCATGATGCAGTCTTCATAATTGCAGAGTACTCTAAAAAGTATTAGGAAATCAGTTAAGATGTATAATGTTTTCAAGCATGTGCATTTTTTTTTTCAGTAACTCCAGAATGTCCTGACAATAATGAGAACTATGATATACTTCCCTAAGTCTCATGTCTTCCTGATGTAAGACATTCTGTCATGTTGGATTCAAATTTATCTTGCTATCAGAAACACCTAATATTTTCCTCTTTGCCTTTAAAGTGGTGCACTCACAACAGAAGTACTCACTGATGAAACCATGGTTACAGTGGAAATAAGTTGTATCTGCATCAATGTGGATTCCTTTTCATTTTTGTTGTGTCCTTCAGTAGGCATGTATCCAGCATCTCATTAGTAGCAGTTGCTCTGGTGTTTAGAAAAAGAGAGGGGAGGGGGTGGGAGAGGGATGGGAGTGGTATCATTCAGATACCTAGCTATGGTCTTTTGAGAAAAAGAGTTCAAGAAAGAGTCCTCAAATTTTAAAAGTCTTAATATGCCCTTGTGACACTTCAGGAAGTGGGAGAAGAGCAAAAAGAAATATGCTGACTTGACATCACTTCTTTTCAAATGACATCTCAGTTGTCCTTCCTTCTGCATCACTGATGTAAAGCAAAACCAAATCAGAACACATACTAGGCAGTTTTCTCCCTGGATTGAGGGACAGACCAAAAATCAATGAAACTGTTCTCAAAGTAAAATAGTAATCAGCAGGAGTTTAAATGTGCCAGAATATGATTCTAGATGGTCAGCATAAAGATGCATAAAGCATCAGATGTATCACTTTTTGAAAGAAAATAATCTTCTCTTCCCACTATATTTATATCTTCTGCACCAAGAGAGCAAATAGAGCAGAAAACGTAATTTTTCATATTCAAATTTTGCTGAACACAGGATGACATTTACAGCTACAGGGCTAGAATTTCATTTGCATGTTCTCTTATGTCACACTTGCCTCTTTCTTGGACCGTGTTTGGGCATCCTTTTCAATAACTACTGTGGCATCCCTTTTGAAGATGATGAGTCTAATTGTGGATTAATGGCATGTTCAGAACATGTAGTTGTATCAGAATTCATTCCTTTAGAAACAACTTGCTTTAGCTCTGTAAAGTTTGGGAGCAGGTTGGTCTGTTCAGGGTTTTTTATGAAGAGGAAACCAGAATATTCATTATCACATTTAATCTTTACATGATAGCATATTTTTCCCTATGAAGTAGTTATGCAGTACACTAAGATGAAAAAACCCCAAGACCCAAAAATACAAATAGTTGCCAACACCAATAAAGGTAACATGCTGTACAAGGAGCAGATTCCTCATCTCAAAAAACTTGAATGATCAAGCCCCTAAGAAGACTGAGTTCAAGTTTGTCCAAAAAGGCATTTGGACAACTGAAGAGTGCTGCTGTACCTGTAGGAAATATGTATGTGTCTGCTCCTCTTCATTTTTCTAACCTAGCATTACAATTTTAATTACACATCTTTATTCAGCATACTTAATGAGTGTTGTGCACTGTACTAGAGCGTAGCACTAGAGGTATTTTAATGACATGAAAACCATTATGTCAGTAATGCAAGCTTGTACAGATTTCCTCTTTGTGATGTTTTTAACTTTCTCAAACTTTATAATGAAATTTAACAATTTGCAGAATGATGTCCTGTCATTTGGGAGAGAAGATTACATACTGAATAGAAAAATTTTATTATAGACTGGGAAAACTGATTTCGAATAGTCACAAACAATCCAAATCCAACCTTATCGTGTCTGCAAACAGATTTTCTGTCTGGTGTGAATATTTCTAAATTTAATTCTAGCTCCTGTTTTGTACTGATATGTATTGAGTTGTGTGAATACTGACTTGGGCTGTGGAGACAACAGCGTCACTTTTCTTGTTGCTACATCTTCAGAACTCAGCTTTGGATGACACCGGTAGCTCTGCGTAGCTTTCTGGTGGCTAGAGAATGGACTGAGAACAGAACTGAAGGATAAAAGCAGAATGTTAAAAAAAAAAAAAAAAATCATTAGACTTTGAAAAATATAGAAGTGAATTGCATACCTGAAAAAAATTCATGATGTAAAAATGGACAAAAGAAAGGAAAAAAAAAAAGAAGCTCTAACAATGGAAAGAAGAAACACATTAGTGACACAACATGAGAAAGCCTATTGCAGCCGGACAATAAAGGTGTGGTAAGCACTGAGCTAAGATATTTTACTTCGAGAAGGTACTGGCTCATTCTTTTTCACGTCATCAACCTTTAGACAAGATAATTTGGGTGTATATAGAAAAGGTGAAAGCTGTTCAATGCATTTTATTTTCTGTCTGAGGTGTTTTAGGCTTAATTATTTTCTGTAGTCTAATATGATTGAAGTATTTACATCCCAAAATGGGATTTTTTTTTTTTTCCCTGCACACCAAAGAAAAGCTTTCTAGTTATCAATGTGACCAATGAAGAGGGCAGTCTCTGCTGCTCTCTGATGTTATTCCCTTAGGAAGAGAGATCATTACGTTGGAGGTATAAAGTATGCTATTCATCTTTAAACCCAACATCAATCAAATATCTACAGACTTTTTTATTTCTTTTTCTACTCTGTGCATGCAGGGAAACATTTGATCTCAAGCTCTGAAGAAAATTTGGAAAGAGCTGAAGGAAAGGTTCCATCTTTGGAATATCTGTGTAAATAATTCCTGACTGTAACTTCGTTGAGGAAAAATTGAATGTACACTGGGAAAGCTGAAATAAAATGGATTCAGAATAGCAAACACTAATTGCAGAAAAATGAAAACAATCTCATAAAAAAAAAATTGTCAAAAATAGTATTGTTTCAACAAGAGCGATAAAAGGAAAAGTAAAAGAAAATTAAATTGTTAGAAATAAATGAGATCTAATGACCTGTAATTCAGCTAAATTTTGTGACCTCTTAAGAAATGACCAATGTTTTTAGAAATACCTCTAAAAATAACATTACAGATATTACATTTCTTGCACTACTTAATATCCCATGTCAAATGAGCAATGCTTGAAATTTAGAAAGTGTTAGATATGGCTGGAAGGAGAATGTCAAAGCATAAATGTTCTCACTTGGAATTAGAAGCAAGCAGTGGTATCTCCTTGAGTCATACTACTACCCGTAATAAATATTTAACAGTTGGAATAGAGGCCGTGTCTAGATACAAAATTTGCACTGGTTTTACTGCAATTATATCTTCAGCTCAGCCACATAAAAATTGAGATCATACGCAGGGCGCTTAATACTTGTGGCTGTAACAAGACTGAATCTAAGGATAAATTTTGAAAACAATTTGAAACAAAGAAGGAACTATATCTAGATTAGAGGGGGGGAAAGTTTCCATGTTTAAACTCTGTAATACAGAGGTTTTTCATGGCTCAAAAAAAAAAAAAAAGTATTAAAGT
>NW_010256856.1:6976-7281 GCF_000690775.1 Eurypyga helias | reverse complement strand
TGTCTATGAGGATTCCATGGGAGACAATGTCAAAATCTTTGCTGAAGTCGAGGTGGGCCACACACTGCCGTCCCCTCGTCTATCCAGCTGGTGATGCCATCATAAAAAGCTATCCAAGGGGCCAGGCATGACTTCCCCTTGGTGAATCCATGTTGACTTCTTGGGATAAGCTTTGTTTCCTCAACATGCTTTGAGATGACACCAAGAACCAGCTGTTCCATCATCTTTCCAGGGATGGAGGCAAGGCTGACCAGCCGATAGTTACCCCGGTCCTCGTTCTTGCCTTTTTTGCAGACTGGCGTCAC
>NW_010256856.1:0-6816 GCF_000690775.1 Eurypyga helias | reverse complement strand
CTAACCCAATCCTCTTCAACTGGGCCTGAACCTTCCTTTCTCCTGACTTCCCCTATGGTTTTCAAGCTCTGGGACTCCTGAGGGCTGGTCTCAGCAGTAAAGGCCGAGGCAAAGGTGGCATTCAGTAACTTTGCCTTGTCCATCTCCTCAGTCACCAGGGCCCCCACTTCATTCAGCAGTGGGCCCACATTTCCTCTGTTCTTCACACATGAAGTGAGATGTGAGGAGATCCTTCCACTGGTGAAATGGAGCTCAGCATTAAGAAACCAGTGCTGCACACCTTCTTGAGCTCATATGCCCGTGTAGCCTATCTTGGGATTTGCTTCAATTACCATAAGCTGCCTGGAAGTTGGATTTGGAGATGGGCTGGGCAAGTCCCTTGGGACACCTTCAGGCAACTGGCAGACTGGCCTTCATAAATTCATCCATCTCCTAAGGAGGGGTCCCCAGGCAGATGAGGAACATGACTTGAGAGAAGCCCTTGTCTCCCCTCCGTTACTGTACCAGGGCAGAGCGTGGGTGTGCCTCTGTTCTCCCGGCGATGCTGTCACAGGTCTCAGTGCAAACGACCAGGTGGCATTAACCCCACGTGTGCTCCTCAGGAGACCCTGGCTTAAAGTCTTCTCAGCAGCCTGAGGTCTGAGCAGTGTTGCTCTGACCTTGGTACCTGCTCTGCCACTGGGAAGAAGTGCCCTGGAAGCAATGGGAAACTTTCCTGGGAGAAGCAAGCGGCAGAACACAAGCTGGAGGAAGGTCTGTTGTATAATAAATTGTTCTAAGTAGAAGCCAGCTATTTTTATCCCCTGTGATTAGATTCTGAACTCTTTGAATCATCATTAATGCAACACCCTGGAAGCTGGTGGCCCCCCTCACTGAATGCTACATGAAGTGTTCCTGCTAATTCAGGGAACATTTGAATTCATGCTTGTAGGCAGACCAACGTCACCTACACCACAGTATACAATTTTTTAAGCTTCTTGCAGCAGGGTGAGGGGAGTCATTTTTCTTCCGCAGGTTGCAAATCATTTATTCCTTATCTAGCTAGTTATTAGCATGCTGTTAGGTTTCTATATATAAAAGCCACCCATGTGTTTGCAGCCAGGTTGAATTGCTAGGCTGAGGTTTACATGGGAGATTATGGTACGTGGAGCCCTGGAAGAGCTGATCAGCAGAGGGCAGGACTAGTTGACTCCAAAGAGGGCCTGCAGCCTCATCAGGACAGGGGTTCCTTCCTTCTGGTGGTCTTGTGCCCTGAGCAGTCCCATTTTACAGGCTGCTGCTTCTCCTGGTACTTTTAACTGCCTCTCCTGAGCAGCTCCTGGATGGCCTCTTGGCCCTCTGTGGCCAGCCCTGCCTCAGTAGTTCATGTCCCTCCCTGACCAGCCCTGTTTGGGCAAACCCTTCTTTGAAGGTTAGGATTTCAAGAGATGCCTTGCAACCTAAACAAGTCCGTGATTGATTGATTGATATATAAATGCCAGCCCAGAAACCTGGCAGGAGGGTCTCTGGCTTCTTGCTGGCACCACCTGGACCAAGGTCTGGCTGCATGTCTGGTGCCTGGTGTTTTGCATGGGTGCAGTGATTTTGTGGTGCATTCTTTAGATGAGACATGATTAGGTTAGGATGAGAGAGCTGAGCCCTCCTGCGGGGTGGTAGGTTCCTCCCTCCATTTAGCAAGGACAAAGGCCCCTGGGGTGGCATGCAGCGTGGGAGCAGCAGCTTTGGTATTTCCACAGAGAACAAACTTAGAAGCTGTGGGAAAGCTCTGCTGTTGGGAATAGTAGGAAATCTATGGCTAAGCTGTGAGGGGGAGGCAGAGAGAAGGGGGGAAGCAAGGGAAGGGAGGAATGATGCTTTTGGCTGTGATTTTGGGGAGGAAGAAGAGCTTTTCAAGTGCCCATTTCTGGATCAAGGCACTTCTCAGTCAGAGCAGCGATGGCTGTGTTTGCAGAGGAAGACGGCCAGGGAGAGGACATGGACTTCTTGCATGGAAGAGGCATGCCAAGGGCACGGTAAAAGGGACGGATGCAGCACAGAGCCTGCACCCACTGCTGCTGGGTGCTGGTGAAACGCAGCCACCAGGTCAGCGCTCGCAGCTCCCCAGTTCCTACAGGAGCAGAAGCACCCACATGCAGACTGCAGTCCCTCACGCTGTGAAAGCTGCAGAGGTAGGTCTGACCTCCCTCCTGGCCACCTCCAGCGCCTGGCAGGGCAAGCCTGATCCCCCGCACTGGGGTCTCCGCCATGCACACCAATGGCAACAGCACTCAAACACACACACACAATCCACAGCCACACAGACGTGTGTCTGCCTTCATGCTAGTCTCAACACTCACAAGGAGCAGACATCCAGGGAAACGTCGGGGTGCTGTTGGAGCTACCTGTGCCCTCGCAGGCTTGGTGAGAAGGAGTGAGCCCTGCCCGGTGACCCCCAGCACCAGCTGCCTCTGCCATGCATCAGACTTACAAGCAGCAGCTATTTGCAAAGTGAAATCCTGGGAATGGAGTGAGGCAGAAAGCAGCACGGTGAGTTGAGGCTGGCAGGGTACTGCCTTTAGTCCTCTCGTCCCCTCCTCTCTGAGCAAGGGCAGAGGGTTTGCCCTGTACTCTGCCCTGTCTTCCCTGTGCCCTCAGTATAAGCTGTTTTAAGGTGGGTTTGCAGAATTTAAGTAGGGAGTTTGGCCCATGGGAACCTAGAGACATGAGAAGAAGGGTAGTTTCTCCTGGAAACCCACCTCCACCCCAAAAGTAAAAATGGAGGCATGGTGGCCAGTGGCAGCTGGTTTCCCCAAGTCCCTTGAGGGGCAGAGCCCCTGCACAGAAGCTGATCAAGGCTGGTGGTCCCTAACGTGGTTGCATTGCAGGAGGGGGTCTGCCCTCTCACAATCACAGGGGCCTCCCAGGCTTCATTGAGTTTTGTCTTGGAGCTTCAGCCTGTTCAAAATAGGCAAGGACCCACCTCTGTGAAGCAGTGGTCCTCCGGCTGCTGCCCTCGCTGTGTCACAGCAGCCAGGGAGGAATTGCTATGGAGAGATGGGGATGGCCCTGTGACAGCCCTCCTGTCAAGGACACAGTGGGGAGCACCTCCGAGGGGACATGGACCTAGTCCCCAAGGGTGGAAAGGAGGAAGGATATCTGTTCTCCATGTGCAGGTTGGACAAGGCAAAGCATCGTGGGCTGGAGCTGCCACCAGAGATATCCTGGATGGATAGTAGAAACTTCAGAGCTTTATAGGACTACAAAGACAGACATCTCCAGGAGAGGCTCATTGGAATTCTGCCCTGGTGCTGCCCTGGGTGACATTTTGACAGACTTCTTGCTCACACTTTCTGCCAGGAGTTACAAACCGTAATTTCAAGGCCTCGCCAAGCAGTGCCTGGCTGGGCAACTGGCTGGATGGACAGCCTAAGCTGGGCAGACAGATGAGAGTGAGGACATGGTAGACTGCTAGGAATTCATTCCTTTGCTAGTATCTGCACTGCACTGCAGCTGTCTCCTCCATCCAGTTCCTTTCAGTCACCTCCTGCTCTGCCAGAGTTTGGGCCAGCCTAATCTCTTTGCTCTTAAAAAGAGACAGAAAAGCAAATACTTGCAGTCACTGAAGTATCTCTTACAAACAATGGAGGCTTTTCAGTTCACAATGGAGATGTGATTCAGTCTTCCTGAAGCTGAGTGAACCATCTCCACAAGCTTTGGCAGCCTCTGGACTGGCCCCATAAGCACCGCAGCTGTGGGTCCTACAGGAGGGAAACATTGGCAACACTCAGCTGGGAGGAGAGGAGGCCCTGCTGAGCAGGAAGCTTCTTCAGGCAAGGCTATCTTCTCCTGCATGATTGCAGATTTCATACCCTGCTCAGTGTCTGGAGCTGCAGAGGTATTTTGCAAGAGGTGCCGGCGTAAATTAATTCAGCGCAGCCAGTCTGAGCCTGCAAACAGGCAGCTCCAGTGCTGCTGTTATAAACTGTTCCCAAGAGGAAGCTGACTCCAGCTGGCATTCAGAGTGGTTTGGGACACACAAAACTGCTATAAATCAGGTCATGTCATCTGCTGCAACTCAGAGACCTCTGAGCATCAGCAAAACCATGGGGAAGAGGAAGGGCAACCCCCAAAAAACACAAGCTGAGGGGAAGGAAGGTAATGGGGCCATCCAACAGAAGCAGCCCCTTTCCCTGGGCTCAGGGGTGCACCCTCTCCAGGCCCTGGCAGCCCCTGCTGTGACCGTCTGCTGCGCTGCATCTTTTCCTCCTGACCACTGGGAGGCCTCCACCTCCTTGCCATGGTGCCTGGCCCAGGGCAGGGAGACGCAGCAGGGGCACTGGGCTGGCACACAGCCTTTGCCCAGTTTGCAAGCTTCAGGATCGTGGATTTGGGAGATTTAATTTCAAGCTTTTTCATCCTTCCAAATTAAAAAGATGGCAGGGAAGAGGCTTGCTGGGTTTTTCCCTCCCTGACCCCACGAAAGTGACAAGGATTGCAGACAGTAATTGAAATGTAATGAAAACAGTTTAATCTGTCTTAAAGGGAAACCATCTCAGAGGATCCAGCAAACAGCACGGTGGGCAGCAGGGGCTGAGGGGGTCCTGACCACCCCACGAGCCCTGACCCGACACATGCCTGGCAGCAAGGCTGGCACCCCACACTGCGGCTGGCCATCAGGTGAAGGGGTGCCCAGGGCAAGCAGGGCAGGCAGGAGGATGGGGACCTGTTGGCAGCCTTGAAAGAGCCCAAAGTAGGAAAAGGGAGCAATAAACTATCTGCCATACAGAAGGAGGTATCCACCATGGCAAGAGCACACCAGCCTGGGAGAGAGGGAGCTCCCTGCCCTCCCCAGCTCCCTGCCTTCCCATCCCTTCTGCTTCTGCCCCTCCAGCCCCATCCCCCACACTTCACTTCCCCCCCCCTTTCCTGCTTGTGACAGCCCCTCAGTCACTTCTCCCTGCCCCTCTGCTTCTTGAGCCATCCTGAGCCAGTCTGGCCCTTGGCCTCACTCTTCCCTTGCTAGCCAGGCTTTCATTGCATTGTATTTATTTTCATTTTATTTATTTCATTTCATTTCCCTATTTATTTTGAGTTCTAAGGCAGTTTTACTTTATTCTGGAACCCAGTGAACACAAAACCAGCGATGCTGATGTGCTTTACAGCAAAGCAGTCATGGGCCTGAAGTCTCTCTCAGGAGTGCCTGGGAGATTTCTGCTTCAAATATTGATTGCCCTTTTTAGGAAAAGACATATTTACTGTCAATATCCAGAGACATCCCATTATAATCAAATCAGCGCTGTGTTGTCTCCCTAGGGACTGACTCCTGTAGCATAATGTGATGGGCACAGTGTCCATCAGAGCCAGGATGGCCTCAGGCAGCCGAGCCTGAGTGAAGGACCTTGCTGGGAGTCCGGACTGGGGCATTTGAGAAAGGGCATAGCTGAGCCTGGGCCTATCAGGGTGGTATTCAGGGAGGATTTGGGCTCCCCACTACCTGCAGGCCTTCCCCTCCAAGTCGGGCATGGTTGAGCTTGCCCATTCATGGCCATCTGGAATTTGAAGGACCAAAAGGGTGACTCATTCTGGAGCCTGTCCTTCTACATCCCATCCTTCTCTTCTGTGCAGAGGGTTTCCTTTGAGAACATCTCCTGCAGCTTTTTGTCTCTGCTCTTTAACCACTGTGCTGATGGCAGCTTGCACAAAGCCTGCACATGCACATCCATGAGTCTCTCTTCCGTGGCACCCACTGCTGCTCTGACAGCTCGCATGGCTGTTATCCCATGGGCAAGGGACTCCAGGGAGGCTGATGCACCCGGCTGATGAAGGGCACAAAAGGAAAAGGATGACACACACAGGGATCATAAGCAGCTGGACACCAGCCAAGGCTAAGGTTGCGTTGTGTATTTTGGCAAGAAGGGCAGGTTTGGCATCAAAGTTCCCCCAGCTCAGGCCAGGAGAGCCGCCATGTCATCCCCAGAAGGCACAGGCACTGTCTGTGTGGTGGAGAGGCCTGAAGGCCAAATCGACTCTCCCACACCTCCAAAGCCCAGGCCATGTGGAAGGGCACCAAGTTCAAAAGGACCCAGCCCTTGGGGCCGTGCAGCTTTGCCACGTGGGTTTAGGAGGGGTGGGACAGGACAGAGCAAGCTTTGTGTGGGCCACAGGATCCCCTGGACAAGAGCCATGCAGGTTCACGTGGGTGCTGGGAACGCCTAAAAGTGCGCTCAGCTGAGTTCACCATGGGGGAGGACCCCTCTGGGGAGCAGGATTCATGGGAGGGGGAGTGGGAGCCTCCATGTCGGAGAGGGGTGGGGAGCCCAGGTTGTGCTCGCCCGCTATCTGCAAACCACTGCTTTAAACTGCCCGGCTGGGCTTCGCCAGCTCCCTGGGAGCGACCGACATAGATGGAGACTTTAAAACCCACCAAGCTATGAAGTGCACTGCACTTTTTTTTTTTTGTGCTTCCAAACAATTAAAGTCCCAGCTGCTTTTTGTTATGAATACATTTTTCCCTGTGTGAGGAAGGAAAACGAGTCTGTCAATTCCTATCATCCTTCAGCAACTGCCGGCTCCGCTCCCCGTCCCAGTTCGGGCCTAGTTGCTTTTGCTGACCAGACTGTGTGCAGGGGGACAGGCTCCCCTGGGAGACAGAGTCAGATCTGTGGCTGAACAGGGAGAACCCAGGAGCCCAGACTACCAGCTCTGCTTCTCGCAGGCAGACACCATTATCCTCCTTGTTCTCTAGAAATAAGCAAATTATGGTTTTCTTTCTCACAAACTTACTGGAGGCTCTAGGCACTATTTCCCCTCCTAGGTTCATAGAATCATAGAATCACA
>NW_010256855.1:422-3276 GCF_000690775.1 Eurypyga helias | reverse complement strand
AGAGGTCCCTTCCAATCCCTACCACACTCTGAATCTGTGAGTTGGAACTCAAGCCCTATCTAACAGGGAATATATTTCCATGTGGAATGTTTCCTGTAGAATTGTGGTCTTTATTGCGATTTTCTGTACTTTTTCAGTGAATCTCAAAAAGGCAGAAATTAGGGGGGGGCAGGATGTTTTTGTCTCGCTTAGTAGCGCAACCGTCCTAAATTTCCACCCTTGCTCTTTGTAGGGATGCAATTGTTGCTGATTTGGACAAGAAAATGGCAAAAAGTGTTGATATAGCCAACACAACTTTCTTGCTGATGGCTGCTTCCATCTATTTCCACGACAAAAATCCCGATGCGGCTCTGCGTGCTCTGCATCAAGGGGAGAGCTTGGAGTGGTGAGTGTGGCTCGCGCTGGCAAAGCCCCTCGTCTGGGGAGAGACGCCGTGGAAGTGGCTGAGGTCTGGCTTGTCTCTGAAAAGCCTTGAAGGCGTTGAGAAGCTGCTCTGAGGTTTGCTTTCGAAGTAGTAAGTGGTGTGGTGCTCGTCCTACGATACCAACTCTATTACTCCCTTGTGTAACGTAACAACCTGATGTATCGATTCGTGTGCGTTCAGAGTTGCTGACACGAGCGTTTGGTCGATACAGCGAGGGAGCACTTGGGAGCTGGGAGCAAGCTTCCCTGCTCCGGGTCCCGCTCTCTTGGTTCCCCACAGCAGGGAGGCCTGGCGCTGGCGGTACAGCTCTCTGCTCAGCAGCCGGCTCCCGGGTAGAGCGCGCAGTTGTGAAAAACACTTTGCTCTTCTTCGTTGCAGCATGGCCATGATGATACTGATTCTTCTGAAGCTTGACAGGCTCGATCTGGCTCGGTAGGTTTGGGTCCCTTTCCTTCTTAATGGTGCTCTTGTGGGGAGGGCCTTGGTATGAGAATGTCTGTCACCCAGCCACCCCCAGGGTGCAGCATTTTAACTCCTGCAGCAGACAGAACAACTTGGGTGTAGGCATGGATGGGCTGCAAAACGTTTTTATTCTTCAAGTTACATGTCCTGGGCTGTGTCCAGAGCAACATGGCCAGCAGGTCGAGGGAGGGGATTCTCCCCCTCTGTTCTGCTGTTGTGAGACACCCCCCTCCTGTAGTTCTGCTTCCAGCTCTGGGTCCCCCAATAGCAGAAAGACATGGAGCTGTGGAATCAAATCCAGAGGAGGCCATGGAGATGCTCCAAGGGCTGGAGCCCGTTTCCCATGGGGACAGGCTGGGAGAGTTGGGGGGTTCAGGCTGGAGAAGGGAAGCTCCGGGGAGACCTTAGAGCCCCTTCTGGTGCCTGGGGGGGGGACAAGAAAGCTCTGTGTGTGTGTGTGTGTGTGCTTGTTACATGTCAGGGAGTGACAGGCCAAGGGGTAATGGGTTTAAATGGAAGGAGGGAGATGGAGATGGGACATCAGGAAGGAATTCTTCCCGCAGAGGGTGGGGAGGCACTGGGACAGGTTGCCCAGAGAAGCTGTAGATGCCCCATCCCTGGGAGTGTCCAAGGCCAGGCTGGATGAGGCTTGGAGCAACCTGGTCTGGTGGAAGGGGTCCCTGCCCATGGCAGGGGGTGGGACTGGGATGGCTTTAAGGTCCCTTCAGCCCAAACCCTTCTGTGAAAAGCTGTGGAGGTAATAGAGCTGGGTACAGCTAAAGGAAGAGATGGATGGTTTAATCTTACCTTCAGCAGAATGTGGTTTGAATCTCTAGTGCTGGGTTTCTGACTTCCCACAGGGTAATAACCTCTGAAAGCCCTCGCTGTTTTATTTCAGTGAAATCTGTAACGGTGCCTGTGCCATGTCACCAGCTCCCTGTGGCTGTTGTGCTATAGCCATGGAAGAGCTGAGAGAAGAAACTGCAACCTTGTGTTTCTACCTAGAGGTTGCCTTGTCTTTCTGTTGTGTGACTCCCACTTTTGCTTCTGCAGCAAGGAACTTAAGAAAATGCAGGAGCAAGATGAGGATGCGACTCTTACTCAGCTGGCGACTGCCTGGGTGAACCTGGCCATAGTGAGTACCCTAAACGGGGATCCCTAGCCTGGAACATCTGAGAAACACCACTCCCAGTCTTGTTCCTGATGCTCTTTTCGCATCATGCTGTCAGAAAAACGTGTAGGGTTTTTTTGGGGGTTGGCTTTCACACACACCCGCTTCCGTCAAAGAAAGTAGAGAGGGGATGTTGGTAGCTGGCTTCACAAATTAACAGGCTCTTTTGATTGCCAGTCCATGCTCCGTAGCCTTCAGCTCACACAGGGAAGAGCTAAACCACGCTTAAATAGTTCATGAAACATTGCAGTATAAAGTGGAAAGGTGCAGTGTTACTGGCACCCAGACCTTGCAGTTAAACTCCAGGGGAAAAGAGGGAATTCTCTTCTTAGAGCTGACTGCCTTTGAACATGGTTGTGACTCGGAAACACCTGCTCTCTGGCAGTCCAGGTAATCAGGGGGATTGAAAACAGGCCATCTCCTAAAATCCAAGTGCATGCAGTAAGCTCTCGTAGTGTTAAGGCCTTTCCTGGCGTTCCCCTGGGCCTGTTGTGGCATCTCTGGTACGTAGCCCTTGCCCTGTGGGAGCGTGTGATTAGACTTTCCTTGAGATCCTCGTTTCCGCAGGGCGTCCCACCTCTAGTTCCACCGCTGCGTTGGAAGCCACTGCGTGTCGAACCTTTCTGAAGCTGGAACTTTTCGAAAAGCCAGGTGTCCATACCTGTGTTTCATTACACAGAGATCTCATTTCACAGTCCTTTATTACGACAAACATGCCAAGAGGTTCTTTTGAAGTGCTTTTTTCGGATGGAAGCCTGGATCTTCTGATCATTTAAGTAGTTTGCAGGATTTGCTAT
>NW_010256855.1:0-394 GCF_000690775.1 Eurypyga helias | reverse complement strand
GCCCACCAGCCGTTAGCACCGGTTCCTACGTGTTTCACCCCCCGGCGATACACCCCGAGAGAGGAGCTTTGTGCTTAGGCCCGCCACCGCGGCAAGAAGGTGCAGGCTTCCCAGCAAGCCGTAACGAAGCTGTGGGTGTCGGTCTTCTCCCTTTGCAGGGTGGTGAGAAGTTACAAGATGCCTATTACATCTTCCAAGAGATGGCAGACAAATGCTCCTCCACCCTCCTCCTGCTTAACGGACAAGCAGCCTGCTATATGGCTCAGGGCAAGTGGGACGATGCAGAGGGAGTGCTGCAGGAGGCACTGGACAAGGTACTTCCCGGTTTTGCTGGGCAGATTTGCTCTCAGAGGGATATTGAGTAAAACAGCGAGGTCCTGCACCTGGGTTGGGG
>NW_010256854.1:0-5525 GCF_000690775.1 Eurypyga helias | reverse complement strand
CATCATCCATGTCACTGACAAAGAGATGCTCTGTTTGCCTCCAAGCTGCTCTCTCTTTTTTTCTTCCTATGAAAACTTCCTGTTTATATTCCCAGGTGAGGGTCCGGTGGTAAAGGCACGAATATTGACCTGCGTTGAGGGGATGAATGTGCCCTTGCTGGAACAAGCCATACAGGAGCAGAGGAAATACTTCAACGAGAGGCAGGAGCGGATGGGAAACAGCACGTCCCAAGAGCAGCTCTGAGACCCGCCATACGCTGCTCCTTGCGCTGCCATTTGCAATAAATAGGTTAAGAGTAAATTCAGAACGTGGGTTTGCAAGATACTGCTTTTTGCCGTGGCAAAGAGAAGTCAGTCAGCAGGGAAACGCTTGAAGAGCGTGAGTCAGTATGTGACTGTGGGTTGTCCATTCATGGCAGGTGTCATCACTGAAAATAGCTCTGGGAAGCAGGTTGGTTTGTTTAGAAGGGTGGTTAAGGAACGGGAGCACTTGAGTTGTACTGGTCCTTTTGTGATGCAAGGCTCAGAGATGTCATAAAAAGAAGTCTCTCAATCTCACAGCTCACACCCACACGCACTGCCAAAGCGCGGCAGGTTACCAGGCTGGTGGCAGATCGGAGGTAAAGGGCATCAGCGCAGAGTTCATCAGCCCTGTGTGGCTGCGGGTCTGTGAGTGCAGGCGTTTGGTTACTGTGACTCAGCTGCCCACGCTGGGAGCGTTCCTGGCAAAACACTCGCATACCTGGGCTGACCAACGAGCAAGAACAAAGAGTTGCTATTTTCAGTAGCACCTGCCTCTTCGGGTTTTCAGGAGCTGGTGTCCAAGGTGCGGGATCGATTTTATTTCTAAAACAAATATTCGCAGTGCCCTGAGAACCACCACTTGACATGCTTCCTTGACACAGCTAAGTTTAGGAGACCTTAAATAACTGATTTTTTTTAAGCATCTAAAGGTTTTGATTGATATTTTCCTAAATAAAGATGAAAAGGGAAGGCACCCTGTCTTTTATTGATTAAAAACCGCTTTCTTGCTTTCTTGCATTGGGCCCTGCAGGAGCCCCATGGATGATGTAAGAAAATCTAGCGATACACAATTTTCTTCCTCCTAAGTACTGGGTGTGTAAGGAAGTGCTTGGCTTTGAAAAAGTTGCAAGAAGAGGAGATGGAGTTATATCAGAGCCACTTCGGTTTAAAAACATGGTGCCAGGCCCACCTAGGAGAATTAAACCATCCACAAAAAGACAGAAAATCACTAATGTGAGGTGAGAATAAAATGTTAGTGCAAGAGACAGAAGACTGCTGTGCTATAGGAATCCTGGACCTGGAGTGTGCTGGGACTGTGGTTTGCAGGGCAGTTCAGCCACCTGCAGCCTTTTCTGCTTTTTGCTCAAATTCAGTGAAATGTTCAGAAAATAAGGAACCAAAGCTGTACAGTGCACAGCAACAGATCAAAATGCAGCAGGTATTGGCAAAGTCCCCTGTTGCCAGAAGGCTTGATTCAAGGGCCCGAGATGGCTCAGTAATTACAGTGCTTGCTATAACCTTTAATCATAGTTTAGCCTTATGTTTTTCTTCATGCAGTTACACAGATCCAAAAGTCCTGCCTCAGCACACTCTGTTCAGCTGAAGTCCAAAAACATGATCTCAAGAGGCAATATTTTAACCTGGTTTTGTAAGAGAAAATGAGTCTGTTGTGATGTGTTTATGTTTACACCCCATCTCCTGCCAATTCTACCTTCCTCCCTGTGCTTAGATTTTATCCAAATAGCCACATTTACCAGAGAGTTGGGAATATCCAAGATGCTGGGATTGGCAATATCCAAAATGCCAGGTTCCTATAAGCGTTATGAAAAAAAACCCCTACAAACTGAACCAGCCAAGAAGAAGAGAGCAAATTTAGCAGTGAGCCCGGA
This sequence comes from Eurypyga helias, assembly GCF_000690775.1. Lineage (NCBI taxonomy): Eukaryota > Metazoa > Chordata > Aves > Eurypygiformes > Eurypygidae > Eurypyga > Eurypyga helias. The sequence continues at coordinate 3,612 of NW_010256854.1, read as the reverse complement.
TGGAGACAGGAATGCAAAGTCAACCTTCACAAGCCACCGGAGAATCCACACAGGAATGGCTATGTGGATCCCTCTTAAGCTGCAGAGCAACCACGCTTTGGTTCTATCAAATTGGCAAAATCAGGCTCAATTTTAAAAAGATTTTGAGCTGGCAGCAATGGGCTAAATCAGTCCTTTTCAGGTCACCTGAAAGTTGAGGTCTGCACTGTGGTCCCACACAGCCAGTGGGCTGCTGTGTCCTGCTGTGCCCACCCAGAGACGGGGAGCCCACAAGCCCTCCAGAAGACAGTCCCCGTGGCTGTACCTTTCCTGGTGCCATGGTGCATATTATTTTTTTAATCTTGTCTTCTATCAGCTGTCAAGTCAATGATTAAACCTGTCCCCACCCCCCCGAAAGGACAACTTCCAAAAGGGTGACCAAGTGGCACAGCCCACGGGGGGAGGTTCAAGGGACAGTTGCACAAGACAAAAAACCAAACCAACAAAACCCAAACAAACAAACAGACATTTCTGCTGTGTGTTTGACTTGTGTGTGTCCCAGGGAACCCTAATTGTGCACCGCAGCCCTGTGAGGCTGTAGAAGCGGAGCTGCGGAACATCCCTTGGCCCTGTGCAGTCCCTGCTGCCCTTCCCATAGGCCCAAAGCACCTTTTTACAACCATTTTGCTTTATTTTTGCTTTAGCCAACACACTCCACAACCTTGGTTGCAAGCAACTGTGCCCTGGGCGTTTGGTGCAGGGTGTTTGGCTCTTTGGGACCGCCTGAAGACCCCCAGACACACCCAGACACCTGCCTGTGTGCCCCGACGGCCCTGCCCCCGCCTGTGGCTGCCCCTGTGCGAGACACGTCCCTGTGCTGGGGGAGCAGCAAGGGGAGACCCCGACCCTGAAAGCAGTTCAGGGGACACGGGGAGAGCGAACACCTTCTGCACGTGTGGGGTTTTTTTTCCTTTCTTCTACTTTTCCTCAGAAAGCAGTGCCAGCCATCCCCGCTGCCGTCACGAGGCTGAGGCAGCGCCATGGATGCTGAGGTGTTTCAGAAGGTGGAGAAGATCGGGGAGGGCGCCTATGGCGTGGTGTACAAGGCTCGCAACAAGCGCACGAAGCAGCTGGTGGCCCTCAAGAAGATCCGCTTGGACTTGTGAGTGGGGCAAATCCCCGGCCCCGGGGGCTGCCATGGCTCAGCCCGGCCTAGTGCCTGCCCGGCCCAGTGCTCACCATGGTGCCAGGCCGGCTGCCTCCTCAGGGTGACAGCAAGAGGGTGCCAAGGCGAGAGGGGGATGAGGGAGGCGAGGGGAGAGGGGTAAGGAAGGCAAATGGCTCCTGTGGGGCTGGCAGTGCTGTCTGTGGGCAGATGGCTGCCAGCTGAGCCCCGCAGTACCTCAGCCGCACCATGGGAGTGAGCAGGCAGGCCCTGAGCCCAGCCCAGTGTCCAAAAATGTACCAGGGGCTTAAAAAAGCCTGGTCTGAGGGAAAACAAAGTCTCTGGAAGTTCATGCAAGTAGGTAGGGCCTGACCCAGCGCTACCTGGCCCTGGCACCAAGGCCCAGGGCGGGGGGAAGTAGCCACCATTTTGGGAGGTTGGCATTTTGGCAGGGGTGTGGTGCTGGGGCCTGGTGAGGCTCAGTCTCACAGCAGGGGCAACTTGAACCCTTCCAGGGTGGGGACTGCACAGATAAGAGCTTATTACTGTTCCCCTGCGTTCACCCTGAGTTGTCTCCATGATTAGGGGTGTCAGTGTGGACCAGGGGCCATGGTGGTGGGGCTGCACCCCATGGCAGCCCCTCAGGATGGTGGAGGTGGCTGCCTGAGGGGGCAAAGAGCTTTCATTGCTCCCCATGTCTGAAAAGTGAGGCTTGGATATTTAAACCTCTGCATCTCCACATGTGCCCTCAGATGCTCCCAAAAAAGCTACACCCCACAGTTTGCACTGTCTAGGCTCACTCCCTCCCACTCCTTTCCAAGGCCTCCATTTCCCTTCTCTTGTCCCAGCCCACTCCACAGGCCACTCCATCCCAAACCCGGGGTGTCCAGGGCAAGAGACCCTCCCCTGGGCAGGCAATGGGGTACAATGGAAGGGAGAAGGGACACAGGACCCTGATGGGCTGTGGGATCCTACTGGGGGACGGGGTGTCTTACAGCCTGTCTCTGCCGCAGGGAGACAGAGGGTGTCCCCAGCACTGCGATCCGAGAAATCTCGCTGCTGAAGGAGCTGAAGCACCCCAACATAGTCAGGTAAGATCTGGATGAATCCTCTCCACCAGTGTATTGATGGGCTCCTGCTCACCCCCACAGGGAGCTCTGGGTACAGGCAGCAAGAGGGGTCTTCCAGTCCTTCCCTGACTGCACAGAAAGGAGCAAATTAAATAGGAAAATGCAAGAATCACTTGCACTTCCCCGGTCTGAAGCAAGAGCTCACAGCACTGCCACTTTACTACAGTAACACAGGCTGGTTAGAGCTGCTGCTGCCCCATACTAGATGCCACTTTCCTGTTTGTCTCTGCTCCAGAGGACTCACAGAGGGAGGAGGGATGTTTGGGTGAAGGTTTCTCCAGAGAGACATTCCCACACTCTCTGTAAGAGACTAACACTCCTGCGTAGCATGGATTCCCACACAAAGGGAGTGCTTGCACTTCTTTTGCAGGCTCCTGGATGTTATACACAGCCAGAAGAACCTCTATCTGGTGTTTGAGTATCTGAATCAGGACCTGAAGAAATACATGGAATCCCGAACTGGAGAGCTTCCTTCAAGTTTGGTCAAGGTACAGTGTGGAAGGAGGGCTAACAGGCAGGGCAGAGAGTGTGTGTCCCTGCTGCCTTCTGCTGGGCAGAGCCAGCACTGAGCTGCTCTTACCCAGACTGCATCTGGAAAAGATTCAGCCTTAGCTGGATGCATTCAACTGCTCAGATCTCAAATATTTCAGCTGGGAAAACCTCCTGGCGCTATTGCTCAGCACATTTCTTTCCCAACTGTTTCCAGGCTCTTCAACCCATTTTGATGCAGAACAAACTGCTGCTAAGAGATCAAGTGAGGGACCTACTGCTAATCGCCTTTGTACAGAGTAATGGATGGGTGGAAGGGACTGCCACTGCTTGGACTGGAGCCCTCTGTCCCCACGAAGGGTGGGAGCAGTTTGTGAGCATCTCTGAGTAGTGGTCCGCAAGCGTGGCGTTGCCTTATAGCACGGCAGATGGATGGTCCATTGGCTGACGCACCCTGGTCACAGTCAGAATTGTGGTCAAGGGCTCAATGTTTGAGGGGAGACCAGTGACAAGCGGCGTTCCCCAGGGGTTGGGATTGGGATTGGTGCTGTTCAACATCTCTATCAGTGACACAGACAGTGGGATTGAGTGCACCCTCAGCAAGTTTGCCTATGACACCAAGCTGTGTGGTGTGGTGACACGCTGGAGGGAAGGGATGCCATCCAGAGGGACCTGGACAGGCTGGAGAGGTGGGACCATGCCAATCACATGGAGTTCAACAAGGCCATGCACATGGGTCGGGGCAATCCCAGCACAAGGACAGGCTGGGAGGAGAATGGATCAAGAGCAGGTCCCTGAGGAGAAGGACTTAGGGGTAACGGCAGATGAAAACCTGGCCATGAGCTGGCC
>NW_010256853.1:0-4460 GCF_000690775.1 Eurypyga helias | reverse complement strand
CTAATCCTCTTCTTCGTCAAGAGGCTCTAATCCACAGAAAAACAAAAAGTTACAAGCTCCCCCCCGGTACTGTTTAAGGAAGGAAGGACATAATTACATTTCCACCTCTATATATTTATTTAAGTGGTCATACTTGTTATTCCCCAGATATTTCCAGTAAATCGTATCTATGAGCCTGCTTTGTGCCTGAAGTTGCAGCATGGAGTATGGGAAGGAAAAAGTTGTATGAAACTAAGCAACCACTACTTTTGTCTTTGTGAAAAAAAGAGCCCCAAAGAGCCTGACAAACGTCCTGTCGTGTGTACCGTCCTGTCGTGTCCCGCCCCACTCCCCACCCCTCTTCCCCGACACACACTCCCTTTGACACAGCCTCCCATGATAAACAAATGTCAGTATGTTTTAAATATTAAGAGCAACCCTAAAGCAACTAGGACAGTAGCAAATCTACCAAATCAGCCTCTGCAAGGGGAAATCTGCCTCGCGTAACTGCAAAGTATTGCTTTGCCGATAAAACGAGATTATGTACCTCACATCCTAGGCGGTTGCCCATCTTATCCCAACAGAGGGGATGGGTTTGACGACTGCTGGTAGCCCGACATGGGGCGGGAGGGGCAGCAGGGCCTGAGCCACGGCTGGATGCGCGGGAAAGCAGAGACACCTGCTGCCGCGGGGAACGCGGGACGCAGAAGGTCCTTCAAGTACAGCATGGCAGCTACCGAGCTGTCATAGACTGTCTGCAGACAAGACCTTCAATTTACCACCACCACCACCACCAAAAAAGGTCATAACCCGAATCTTCCTGTCACATGTATTCTTGGTCCCTGTATCTAACCCTATGAGAACTAATGGTAGTTTTGCTCTGATCTCAAGCATAAATGATTTAAAAAGCACTAAGAAATAACACTGAGATGGCAAATACAAAAAACAAACAAAAAACCCCCCCACAAAAACCACAAACCCACACACAAAAAACCCCTTGAGCTGATTCAAATTATGTGTCTTAATAACAGCTAATTTTTTAAGGCAATCCAGAACGATATGGTAGTTGTCTGCACAAGGAGTTGATCAACTGAAGAACACCTGTGCAATTGTATGCTTGTTCATTAAATTTAGTTAATTTCATTATCCATTATGGGAGCATGTATCTGTTTACTCCTTCTCAATATGTGTGCCTTAAGACTTACTAGTCTTTTAAAACACTACAGTGTCTCCAAAGCGGTAAGTTTGTAATTTATTTGCAAATCACTATTCCTCCACTTTTGGTGTCAGAAAAATACGTTCATTCTCAGATCCTCAATTAACATACCAAATGAAGTGTGTGTTACTAATTGTGTGTTACTTCTTTTTGATGTCTTTTACAGCTTGAAGAACTTTGTTTCTTTTAATAATTTTTTCATCTGTAATGTATGCATAGAAATGTGAAGTAGTAAAAGAAATATATTTTATATTTATATTTCCTCTTTTTCACTGAAAGCCATATTCTTCTAAGCATTACCTCATTTTCTTTAAGGGAAGTTGTGGAAGAATAAGGAACTACATTCATAAGAACGTGGCTGTAAGTGCTCATTTTAAGTTAACTTCCTATGTAGTATTCTTGCCATGGAAATGCACATACCAGGTGTAACAACCTTAGCAACAAATGTGATGATGTTCTACCAAGAACTGTGTCACCTTTGATAAGTTCTGCCTTTGTGTTGTGTGGTTTTTTTTTTTTTTTTTTGGGGGTGGTGGTGGCGGGAGAGTAGCCCTTCAAACTGAACACTTCGAAGTAGTATGAAGCCAATAACCCTGTCTTACTAGCAGGATAATAATTAGTTTACACATGTGCAAAACAACAATTGTGCCTTTCTATGAAGAAGCTGCCACCAAGAAGTCATGATTCTCAACAATTAATTGCAACAATCAAGATGTAATTCTTGTTCTGTGTGCATGAGAGAGCTACATATCTTGAATACTGCAAGATGAGAAAAATTTCTGAAATTCTGAAGCCTGGACAATCTTAAAAATTCTATGGACTACAGGACAAAGAATGAGACTTAACTACATCTTCACTCTGCTGTTGTAACTAATGCTCTTCAATTCAGCCAATAAGACTTAATATCAAAACACTCTAAATATTTTTAAGTATTATGATGCCCATATATGGTCCATATGATTTTTATGTAAGCATGATTATTTCTCCACACAAGTAACACTTTAAAATAATTAAGACCCAATCTCAGTCTCTGACTCCCTAAGAAAAAACAGTTTACTGATAATGTCTTTCATCTGTTTTCTCTTTAAGTATGAAAAACTTTTAAATTACTCTGTGGAACATCTGGATTCTAGACACTGAACAGAAATCCCAGTGAGGATTGTCTTTGACCCTAGCAGCATCTCAAAGCCTTCAAATACACCCACAAGAGGTTGTGAACATATGTACGTGACACTGGGTAGTTAGCAAAACTTCAAAAGGAACAGCACAGGTCCAGAAGAGGAAAGGTGTTGAACACTTGTCTACTGGGAAAAAGAATTATATAAGCTTAAGATATGTATGTATGTATGTATATAAACAGCACAGGAAGTGTCATCTACAGATATACCTATCCAGTATTTTCCTCATCTGTTTACCACTTCACCAGCTAAATTATTTCATCTGCAAATAACCAGATGTGAAAATATGTAATGTAGCTGATCCAGCTGATACACACAAACACAATTGAATCAGAACACAAAATTTGCACTCACGGTCCAGACTGTGTCTGCAATTTCCCACTGTCAGGATTTCGGAATGAGATATTCTTTCTAAGGAAATGAGGTATGAAGGAGAGAAATGATGTGACTATGACATACCAATGGTTTAATCATTCTGTATCTTTGAAGGGGTGGGAACACAGTAATACTGCTGCATTCACCAAGTGCCTCACACAGATGCTGTATTTCAGTGGTAAGGGAGTGCTGTTTGATTTTGAACAGTAATTGCAGGGAAGAGGAGAAGTGGGGGAAAAAAGGGGTTCACTGAAATCAGGATGGCTCTTATTTGTGCTTTAGCCTTCAGAACACAAAGGTGAAACAAAGGGGTGACCATGATATGGGAAACTGGCGTGTAGTTCGAATTTGTTACAACATTAGTTTAACTTTGTAGCTTTAAAGCCATGCCGAGGCACGGGTTAACCACCAATGTTAGTTTGGTTCTGCTTTTGTATTACTTTAATTACTTTGTTCTGTAGCCATAACTCTCTGTCCTAGCCGTCCTGTAACACGCCCCGTGATCTTACACAAACCACTCGCCTTGTACGAACCACTGATCCAGTAAAAACCCAGTTTCGCCGGACCACATGCGTAGGGAACAAGGACGTGGCAACAAAAACGACAGGGGGTGAAAAGTGCACGGTGATGAAGACCTACAGCCTTCATCCCAACGACCACCTAAAGCGACCACCAGAGTAAACTGCGCAGGTGCAAAGAGGAGGAGTCCGGGGCGTGACATATGCTAATGACTTCTCAGGACTAATTATAATAACCCACCCTATTCTCGGAAATATAATGAATATGTAACCAAGAGTCATGTATATGGAACACTTCTGATTATATAAAGAATCTGCTTAAGCATTAAGGTGTGCAAGTTAGGTGGAGCGATCCCCCTTGCACCCGGCGCTGTAATAAACATACCTGCTTTATAACTCTCCGTGAGTTGTAGGGTTGGTTTCCGCAGGTCAACCGTAAGATGGCTGCAGACTTGAAGGTAAAAGGTTCTGGGGAGTGAAGACGGGAGACAGGAGAACAAAAGTGAAAACAAAGAAAGGAAGCAAGCAGGAGAAATATGCAAAAACAATAAGGAGAAAAAAAAATAAACAGAATGAAGAAGGAGAAAGGAATAAGCAGAACAACACGAAAAAGAGGATGCAAGAATGGTTTTTGAATTCACAGTTTCTTCAAAGATATCTATCTTGCATTTCAAGACAGGCAATATTTTTAACCATTCCTTATCATTTTGTAACAAAAGTATTTGGGCCCTAGTTCTGAGCATGAGCACTGGTAGTAATCCTGCTATAGTATGTGATAATGATGTCATACCAGAGAGAAACAGGACAATTTAAATACCACTGACTCTCCATTTCTTTTGGCTGTGGATTTGGGGACATGCCTCAACTGGTTTTCAAATAAATCTGCAAATGAAAAATATGATGAGAACGTTAGTATGAAAATGTAATGATCTATGATTTGGAGACTATATTTTACATTTACCTTTGAAAACAATCTTTCTTTACTTTACAGTAGTGACCAGGGACACCTTTAGGTGGAAAAAAATACCTGCTATGGCCAACAGAAAACTTAACATTCCAGGCAGAATGAAATATGCACAGGAGATACAAGCGATCTTGCAAGATCATCTCATCAAATCAAATTAAACTGAAATCAGATATAACTTACAGTGTTGGCTTTTGGAAGTGAAAGGAACACTAGTTTCGTGTCTTTAC
>NW_010256852.1:0-30583 GCF_000690775.1 Eurypyga helias | reverse complement strand
GAGTTAAACCACGACACTACCAAACATAGGCATGTTTTCCATTTCCCGAATAATTTATTTTATGCTTTTCTCAATGCTTTCCAATTTTCCAACATTCCTCTGCAAATGTGATAGCTTCAAAATAATCCCCAATGTTCATGCTCCCACACCTCTCCTCCACTCCTCTCTCCCATCCAATCAGGGAGTGACCCCATGGAATTCTGTCTTCCCTAGGGATCTTCCAAGATGACTGTGCTGTCAGCGAAGGCTTACAGTGTGCAGGGAAGGCTATGCTAAAAGTGGTTGTCACCACTCACACCCTTCTTGGTGAGAACAGAAGTAAATCCAGCTCTCTTCTCTCACCTCCCTTCTGGCTCCACTCTTCCTGTTTCAGGAACTTTCTACTAAACCTTCACTTTCAGAACAGTGAAATTCAGGGGAGAGGGGACTGTTGGTTTCCTGAACTGCTGAGAAATCACTTCTGTTTCTGTACTTACTTGAGCTTCTTTGCTCGAGAATCAAAACATGGTGTTTTACCCCACTTCGGGTGAATCATTAAACTGATAACACATAAATAGATGATCTTTTAGCTGGATTACCATGTGTCTTACCATGTGTGAGACTGAGCTACCAGTTTCATAACTGATAACTCTTCAAGTTTCATTCATGATGTTTTCCAGACTTTCTCATTCACAGGTACAGCTGACTAAAATCGTGGGCTTGAATTGCTCTATATTACTCTGCAGAGTAATCTTCAGGGGAAAAAAAGAAAAAGCATATTAAAAAAATTATAATAATACTTATAGTACAATCCTGAATTTCATCACATGATTCTAACAGAATAATGCAGAAGTAGGATATCTGGACAGAACTGAAGACTTCTGTGCTGAGTTTGACCCTGGCCACTCCCTCCAGTTTTCATTTAGGGACAGGAGACATGAAAACTTTCCTCTTGGAAAATATATATAAGATGCATATCTAAGCAAAATTATAAAATAACCAGAAGGCAGATATGAACTCATACCTCTGAACTTCTTGCATTCTCTAGAATGCTTTGAAAACAGGCTGTGCGTATGTGTAGAGATGAATATATTTCAATCTCAATTCTTCACCAGATTTAAAACACTAATACAGATTGACTTACAGCATTTTTAAGAGTATTATCTCTGTGTAGAATTGGACCAATCAATATGATGTGCAGTTTTACATTTTCTCTGAATGCCTTAGGGTTGTAAATATTTATTTTCTCTGTTTGTTTGACTTGAATATCTTATAGCTGAAGATTTTCCTCTTAGGCCAATTTTGACTTTTAAGAATAGGAATCCTTAACTTTGTCAATATCTATTAAGGAATAGATCATCATGATCCTTTTCCTCTAAGGGAAGGAATTTGTTGTAAAACAACAAAACAGCCATGGTACCATCCTCTGAACCTTCTTTATTATTGAAATAGAAGCAATAAATTAGCCTAAGTTGGCAGTGGATCTCTTAAAAAATTTACATTTTCATTCCCATATTTTTGACTTATTCAGAATCATTTATCACTTTCATAGTGTGAATTTTTGGTTTTACTCAACCTTTGAGTTACAGCTGGGGAAATCAACTTATAAGGCCAACTAGTCTAAACCTGCAGGCTACTCTGAACCAAATGTTCCAAGACAAAATTGTTAGGAGCAAAATATTATTATTTCCTTCAGAGAGTTACAAGAGTGTCAGAAGAACAAGAGATAATTTGAATGCTTTACATATGGAGTATAAGATTTTTCATTCAGTTCTACCTAATATAGATGGGGACAGGCATATACTATCTATCTATCATCACTCCAGAATATTTCAAACACCCAGTGAGATAAGGAAGTGCTATCATTCTCATTTCACAGGAGTGAAAAGAAACCAAGAACAGCATCCAGAAATACTTAAACCCCTGAAGTAATACTTAAATAAAATGTATGTACTTCTAAGCAAGTCTGAAATTCTGAAAATCTGTATTTTGGCACATATTCAACTAGAGAAGTGTGGAGCATTTTTCATACCTCAGATTTATCTAGATCTTCCTCCCCTTGTGACTAAGAAAAACTTCTACGGAAGGAGAGGCACAGATTTGCATAATTTCAGTCTGCAGACAAAACTGCTCATTTCCTAAGAGAGTCCTCTTTGAAGTCTCTATATGAGGAAGATGTCACCATTCCCATCCCTAGAAGGCTTATTTATAAAGAAGTTCGAAACAAACTTTGGAAGAAAAAGCACAATTTCAGGTGAAGCTTGAGAATCATGAATACACAAAACTATTCCTGATTCTGGAATGAAAAAGGCATCTACCTGGCATCTAACATCACTGGGTCATCTAATGGTTTGGTTAGAGTGGGCCTTAGCAACTTGCTTGTATTTAAAGACGACTGTACAAAACTGCAGAACCATTTAAGATTTACAGTGTCTCAAGCTAGTAATTTCTATTTTCATTTAATTTCAATGTGTGCTCGGTACACAGCATCTTGTAACAAGTCATTTCTCAGAGAGAAATTTCCAAATCTCCCTAAATTATACAGAGGGTCTGGTCCAAGAAACACTTGTACATTTAATTGACTTTATGTGAGTAACATGGCAATACCAAAGTTGAGTATAATTAAGAAAAACTGAAGACATGAATAATTACAAACTTGATCTTGTGAATTACAATATTAACTCATCTTCGAATTACTTTTATTTCCACATTCTGCTTTATAATGGCAAAGCATGAATAACCAGACAGAAGAGAACTCACAGACCACTCTGCTAAAAGTTGTTGACTAGATAAATTAAATATTTTTTTCTTTCTACATATTCCAGCTGGTGTGATCTTGGCCTTCAGTACCTACTAATTAAACGGAGAAACATTCGAGATAAAAAGTTAATTTACTAATTAAATGACAAGTACGTTTTATAAATTGTCTCTTTGGTTTATTGTGCATTTAGAGAATTAATTAACAATACAATCAGGCTGCAGTTGTGAGATGCCAATATGGATGTGATTTGAAGACACTTTCACTTCTGTTTTCTATCTCAGTTTTTACGACAGCTGCATCACAATGAAGAGGCTTGATTTTTCAATTTGTCTCTGTAAAATTAAAATGGGTTTGTGGTTTCTTTCTCACTGGGAGCATAGAGAGAATGGTATGCTTAACAGTACATTTCTGATCAGTCAACATAGGGATGATGCTGTATTAGCAAGTGGCCGTTGTTCTGTATAAATGGGGGCAATAAAATTGGGTTTCCATTAGGTTGTGTTCTTCTGGTAAAGTAATTTCAACAGTGTAAAAATAAAAGTATGATCATAAGTTATTTGACATCTTCATTTAAAATAAATATAGTTGCATTTGCAAATATTATTAGCAGGTGGTGTCCTTATTTTAAGTGTACATCAATAGGCTTTTGTAGATATGTGTAAACCAGCTAAAAAGTGGCTAGTTTAGGAACTGCTGAAAGGTAATGGAGTTAGCATGTGAAGTCATGGACAAATGATTATTCACCTTCCTCAGTATGCCTGGAAAAATTACTATTGGACAATAATAATCTTTGTTGACTCGTTTAACTTTTAAATGACAGATATTTGTAAACTGTATATATATGCACTGGCCTGACTAACCTCTGGTTTTACCTCTTTGAATGTTTTGTTCTGATTTGTTTTGTTTCTTGGTTGAAATTAAATGCAGATATTAAATTGCAGTCATATCAAAAGTCGATCAGCAGTTACTCCCTGTTAGAACTCCTCTAACAGTCAGAAAAGAATTTCCAAGAAAAGGGAAAAGTGACCTGGCCCTAATCAAGTCTTGAGCTACTGAGCAAACAAGCTGGTTTCTCTCTACAGGCGGCTGTAAATATTTCCTTGCTTACTGCTTTTTATATTCACAACTAATGTTAGTCCATCAGGTATTTTTATGTTGATATTTTTACAGCTTTTATTTCATCAAACGAATAGTTACTTTCAAATTTTAAAAATATTTAGTGTATGCCTATGGATGTGTGTGTTGTTCTGCTCTAAAGGAAGAAAACTGATTACTTTGCATTCAATTTACTTTGATTTTTCTGTCTAGTCTACTGGTGCCTTGAAGAAAACAGTAATAAATCATTTATAAAATCAGCCCAATCCCTTCTACAGGGAAATACAGTGAGGCAGACTGTCTCATAAATTGTTTAGAATAATGCAGCTCTCCAGTGATTTAGCCTGATTTGTTTGTTTAAAATATAAAAGAAAACCCACAAAACCCACAGATTGTGATTCCCGTCTTTTATGGAGTGGTGAATGTGCACACTTAATGCAAAAACAAGAGTCAAAGTAACTTTCAATGTTCTTGCAAACAATGCAGACAGCATCACATTAGCAAACAGACCATGGTCCAGAGAAACTAGAAGGAATGACATAACATGAAATGGAGGTAATGGGACTGAATGGTCTATATTTATTGCAGAGGCTTTGCATTGGTTATATGGCCTGCACCTCCACCTAATAATGGGAGAAAAGAAGCAAAAGACCCCCCTCAAATCAACCCAGCATTCCAAATCTTTCATCTTTCTTAATATGTGGATTGGTGACAGTGACAAAGTGGTACTGTTTGCTGACAGCTTGATTTCTGGCATTTACTGGGCTGTATGAAAGATCACATCCTCAAACACTTCTGTCATATTGTCTTCCAGATTGTGGTATATTAAACTGAGGAAATAAGCCTGTTTTGCCAGGGATCATATATTCATAAAAATTAAAGATGGAAAAGACCTGTTAGTGTAAATGACTTACATTACCCCTCATCCAGTGCAAGATTACTCCCTGAGGTATATTTTCCAGTACTTTTTACAGTCCACTTTGAAATGACTCATGCAAAAGTTTCCACCATTTCTCTCTCGAGATCAGTCTAATAGATTTCACTTACCCTTGGTTTCAGCCTAAATTTTCCATTACTCATTTAGAGGTTTGGTGTGGTTTTGTTGGTTTGTTTTTTTTTTTCTGGCCATCTGGTAAGGCAGTCTGAGATGTTTATCTGAACCTAACTACCAAGCCTTTGGAGGCAAGCTAAGGGCTACCAGGAGGGCATGAGGTAGCCACAGATGGAAAACAACTTCAGCAGGTTTGCTAGGCTTTTGCTATCCTTTATCTGTTGATATGTCTGTTTGGTTCAGAGCCATATATGAATCTGACTCCTCTGAAATTCTGTAATGATCTGAAGCCCTAGTAGAAACCTAAAATATTTTTTAACAGAACAACATTTAATGTTATTGGTGTCTCCTGTAGGAGACTTTGGCCACTGGTGACCCTGAACACTGCTGAAACACTGTGCCAGTTGAGGAGGATCACCTTAATAATGGAGCAGAACAATGCAGGTATCATAATTTTTCTTCATCTCCTAATTCAGTCCTTAAATCCTGCAGATCAAGTGTCCCTGCCCATGTCAGGGGAGTTGGAACTAGATGATCTTTAATGTCCCTTCCAACCTAAACCATTCTGTTATTCTACATCAATGGCTATATAGACATATATTCACTATAGCCCATATATACTCCCTAAAGCTTAGGGCAAGATGAATCCTTGCGCTTACCCCCTGATTTTGTCTGGACCTTCCTGACAACACTCCAGCAAGATGTGGAAAATGCAGCCCAATGTGTATGGCAGGAAGCAGCTATGGCAACAGTTGCAGAGTGACCTGCACTGAAATCCTCTGTGTTGCTGCCTCGCCTAGTAGCATCTCTGTGGCCAGACAGCAGCCACAGAGGTGCTTTTCTCCATCCTCCCCAACATCTGGACTCCCACATAATCCACATTTTCCAGGTAAAACTTTCTGAAATATGGGTATAACGAGGATGCAGCACAGGGTTATAGACATCCTGCAATGACACAGAGAACGTAGTTTCAGCTTGTACACACCCTGTCCGTATAGCAAAATCTTGTAAATCCACATGCCCTTCATTAAAGCTTTCAATGAAATTACAGGATAATGTATGTTCAGTAGTCAGAGTTAATAACAGGCTTTCTCCACTTGCAGGCCTACAACATTAAAAAAAAAAATAGGCAAAGTAAACTTGAGCGGAATAACACACTTTAGCTTTGATGTAGTTTCGGCATACAGAGATAAATTGATTTTTCCAATGTAGGAAGTCTAGCACTGTCAGCAATTAAATCAACTTCCAGGTTCAAGGCCAGTATCTAAACTACATGTGTCTTAGACTCAGAAGAACTTGGTTTTCCTTTTGCATTTTTACTGCTTCAATTCATAATCACTTTTGAAAATGAATTGCATTGTTTTTTGTATACACTTAGGGCAAAAAGTCCTTTCATGAGGACATCATCCGGAATAAAATTATCTCAAGGAATACATGTATGGAAGAAGCATTTATCTGCTTAAATTTTCAAAAATTACTTCTTTGTAGAACACTGAATGTCAAATACCTGGAGGATAGGTGTGTGCTTTGTGAAAAATCAACAACCTCCTCCTTGTGTGACAGAAAAGAATACAAAATATTTTACAAAATATTTTGACATACTTGGGAATTTGGAGTTCATGAAAATCCACCACAAATTGTTCCACCTTGGACACGTGACTGAATTGCCCCATGGGAGGTGTTAGATATAAGTTACTGGGAAGCAAAAAGAGTCAGTGGGAAATTCATGTCTATCTTACAGCCCCTGAAGTGACCAATCTGTAATAAAATATGTCATAAATTGTTTTGTTGATTTCACTTTTTCTGAAAGAATAGGTGTAAAAAGTCCAAACAAACAAGTGCTTTATAAAATATTGGGCAGATTTATTTAGCAACAATCCAAAAATTAGAACATAAGCTTCTGTCCAGTTAATGGAAAAAAATAAGTGTCTCGCAAGTCCTCTAATGGGAAATCCTCTGTGCCCAGGACAAGATAAATTCTGCAACTAGAATTTGCTGTCACATTATGGTGTCATTTTGATGGGTCTGTATGTTGGAAGCTTAGCATATTTCACATATCCAGGAAGTGCATGAATCATTCTATCAGTCTTCACCTTCCCATATGAGGAGTTACAGGACACAGTTCGCAATTGCAGTTTTGATGCAGTTCCCAAAGAGCAGCACAGGTATGCCTGAAGCCACTGCAAGTATTTAATGTTTACTAATTTCAGATGGCAGATTTGTGTTTTGTTAAGCCAGATTTGAAAGGTAAAGGTATTCTGCCTGTGTAACAAACCTCTGAGGCACTGCATGTCTTCATAAAATTTAAAAACTCTATCTTAATGCACAGAGGATTTTTCCATTGTCTTATTAACTGCTCTTTGATGAGCTTTACTTCCACATGCGTTTTCTGTCAGGTAGCTACACTACAAAAATACATTGCCATACTTTCACAGAAGGCACATACCTATAGATGCATATTGTTAGTTTAAATAGTTTTAGCATACTTGCCTTCTTCCATCTTCATTGAATCCTACAGAAAACCTGAAGTGGAGGAAAAATTGCTGTCATTGAAGCTAATAGTTGCTTTGACAATGTCTATACTGAAATTCAGCATAATTTATTTATATTGTTACACACACTGTGAATTTTCTTGGCTATGCCATCTACTATTGTTTGAAACACAATTTATGAGAATAAATACTTAAGGTTCGTTTCTGATTAGTAATATGCATAAGATATAGACAGGTTTGGCACTCACCTCTGTATATTTCAACGTTCTAAAAAAAATGTATACTCTGACAGACCCTGGCATATCTTCTTGCTACACCAAAAGGCAATCAACAATACATTTAATTTGCATTCCATGTAACAACTGTCTCATCAGCAGCAGTTGAGTCTCACATTTTCAAATACATTAAACTGAGAAAAGTCATACAAGATCAGAATTATATCTGAGGACCAAAATGGTCCTGTACAGGGACAGATGCAAAAAAAAAAATTCTGTATGGATTCAACCAAACCATGTTATTTGACCTCAAGTTCAGAGAAGGATTCCTTGCCTTGATTTATTTAATGATAAAGCTCTAGTTTATGCTGATAGGGAAAACAGATTAAAACAAACAAACAAGCAAAGAAGCAAACAAAAGAAAGAAACAAACAAAACCTCCCAAGTGACAATTCCAGCTATTTCCAAAAAGTAAAACCATCACTAAAAAAATCATTGAATCATTACAAAAAGGTATCCGTAAACTTAAAATTTTTTCTCACTTAAGCTTAACCACTTAAGAGATATTTTCCATTTCTAAGTTAGCCATTTGGTCTTTTTCTCTGTTCAGCAGAAATCCTCTAGAGAGTGACTCATTTTAGATATCTGTCTTCAGATGTGATGAATCATTTTTTGGAAGTGCTGGTCTCTCTGTAGCCACTAATGACGTAGTTTAGACAATTAACTTAGACTGAGTTCCTACCTTTCAGATATTTCAAATCAGTTGTTCTTAAATAACATATCTTAAATTATTCCCTTACCTCAAGTTCTAAAGCAAGTTGATAGTTGCTGAGAGAACATTTCATAGAATCATAGGATGGTTTAGGTTGGAAGGGACCTTAAAGATCATTTAGTTCCAATCCCCCTGCTATGCGCAGGGACACCTTCCACTAGATCAGGTTGCTCAAAGCTTCACCCAGCCTAGCCTTGGAGATAGCCAGGGATGGGGTATGCACAGCCTCTCTGGGCAACCTGTTCCAGTGCTTCACCACCCTCTCTGTGAAGCACTTCTTCCTGATATCTAATCTAAACCTCTCCGCTTTCAATTTAAACTTGTTACCCCTTGTCCTGTCACTACAGGCCTTTGTAAAAAGTCCCCTTCCAGCTTCCTTGTAACCCCTTCAGGTACTGGAAGGCTGCTATAAGGTCTCCATGGAGCCTTCTCTTCTCCAGGCTGAACAATCCCAATTCTTGCAGTCTTTCATCATAGGTGAGGTTCTCCAGCCCTCTGATCATAGTTCCCCCAGCCCTCTGATCATGTTCATGGCCCTCCGCTGGACTCACTCCAACCAGTATATATCCTCCCGATGTTGTGGGTTCCACAGCTGGATACATTACTCCAGGTGGGGTCTCACAAGAGCAGAGTACAGCTCTCTATGTAGAGGTGACAACATCTGTATTACATTTTATATACCCTATGGCATCCTGAACATCTGCTTGAGCATCTCAGATATGTCATTGGATTAATGAGGCCAGGTGGCCAAATGGTAGACCTGATTTTTGGCATATGTAAGAAGAGTAAACCCATCAAACACCAGTGTTTGAAAGAACTCTGCTCATTCCTTTATACTCAAATGATATGAACTGTATTTTTTTTCACCTGTTGTATGGGCTAACCGAAGTCATGTGACAAAATGTCCTCCTAAAATTTAGCTTAGGAGTAATTCCCTGTGAGTTTTTCTCTCTCAGATTAGAAAGGAACCATGAACATGTCAGATTTGATCAGCTGGAGCAAAAACTCCTTAGGTCACCCATCATACATCCTTCCATCTCTTACTCTCATTTCCATTTCTGAAGCACATCTTCTTCTGCATGTCTCTAGCTGTGCAATGGCAGGGGTGGGGGGTGGTGTATCTGAAGACTCCTACTGTTTAGCCTCTTATCCTGAAGCCAGGCTGACTTCACTCCCAGGAAACTGAATCATATGTGACCTCTTTACAAAGGGCCACGTGGACATTTCATGCTAGTAACAAAATCTATAAGGAAGCAAAGAGAACACAGTGGACAGATATGCAGATAAAACATAGAAGCATTTGATGTATATCCCAAGTGGTATAAATGATGTTTCTTTTCAGTATATTATTTCTTCCACTTGGATATATCATGCTTGTGAGCCTAAACAATCCTTTTTCCTTTATGCTCTCTGACACAACCTCAGATGTCACTGTTGCACCCAAACATCACACCTTACATATGGAATAAAGAAGTGTGCAAGAGTTTGCATCACTCTGTAATATTTAAAGGGAGTGGGGATACATTCAATGCCTTTCATCCACCTATTAGGGAAATGGTGACACTGGTGTCACAAGTTTATCCAATTTCTATTGCTGCGGAGGGAATGTCACATATGTTGGGGGCACAGGCTATTCGTTTTGCTGTCCTCTGTTGCCTGGCGTATAATTATCATGGCTCATCTTTATTAAACACCAGCCTTATCTTTGTTTTGCTCTCTTTGTTGATAGATGTAACCTCAATACTGTTGCCATGACTACGGTAACAGTAGCTGAGAAGATTTTGTTTGTTGTAAACAAACTGAGCTATACAGGCACAGCTCCTAGTGGAGCATTTCCAGTCCCTTGCCTTATATTATGCTGATTAACACTGCCATATCCCTCCTACAACCTATTCCTTATTTTAATTAGCATTAATTTAAGCTGTATCTAGGAGTGTTTCCCCTTTTGTGCAACTGTACCCCCTTTCTGACAGCTTTTTTCCCTATAGCAACAGCCATAGGTTAGGACTGTAGCCCTGCTGAGAGCATCCTCATAGCAAAGCCCTGCTGGTACCAACAATTAATCTAGATGTACATAGTAGCATAATGGCAAAAGATTGCTTTAATTTACTTCCTACATTCTCACCTCCAGGGGCAACTGAACTTGTTCTGATGTAGGAGCCGTGGTGATCTGAAAATGTGTTACTAATTTTGAATCTTATTTTGCTTCAAGCCAATTTTTCAAATTTAAGGGCCAAATTCAGCCCCTCACACAGGAGATGGAACTCGTGTCAGCTACTGTGTTGCAAATTATTACAACTCTGTTGATTTATCCCATGATCTCCCATGTGTAAGGTAATATCCAGAATAAGTTCAAGAACAATCAGAATTTCCTACAGCACCTGACTCACGTTATTTTCATAGCAGACCTTTACTCTAGCAGACATTTTTTTGAATACTTAGACTTGTCTCCTGAGGTTTTTATTGATTTTTTTTTCACTATGTATGCCAATGTTAACAATGTCCAGTCTATACTATATCATTTTACTACTATTATTTTCATCTTGAAGAGTTTAGGGGATACCCCTGAGGAAATCTGTCTGTCTCAAAGGACTAGTGTTGTGTTCTCTGAATAAAGTTCAGCAGTCTCATTATGTGCACATAAATACTACTGTTGTATTTTTAATAATGATATTAAACACTTCTATTCCTTCATTTGACATAGATTAAACTAAGTGAAAACCACAGTGGGATAGGGTCTATAACAACTTAAAAATAGGGAGAATATTCCTGCCTAAAAAGAGCTGGATTTGAACAGAGACAGGGTAAGCCAAGTGAGATACATCTGCATTGCAGCAGTACTGTAATTCAAAATAATTAGACATTGCACTATAATGTTATCCATGAAATCAGTGTTATCACTGTTCAGCATGTCCTTTCATAGTCCTGTTTAGATTATGTGATTGTGTTAGGCCTCTGCTCAGGTATCCCCTTCTCCTCCTTCACCTTCCATCACCTAAAAATGTGATATCTGGAAGTCTTTGCTCAGCAACACATGGATGAACCTCATGATGTTTCCTTTCTTTCTCTTCCTTTCCCTGGATATGCATCGACTGCCCTCCAGAATAGAGAAAAGTTGTCATTTGTGGGGTATCAGCTTTTGATGATGGGTGAGTAATGAAGTCAATCCTGAGATCCGGATGGGACAAAACAAGAGCACTTCTGGTGTTGCTTTATGATACTGCCACAGCGTGAATACCAAAAAGGGCAAAGTATTGTGAGAACACTGAAGAGGAAAAAAACTTGGTTTGCCCTTTACTACACCAATTCCCTTCATCCAAGACTTCAAATAAAATCAGAATATTGATGATATCATGACATGCATTAAAGGAAATCTAATAGATCTGTTAATGCTAAGCATACTTAGTCCATACTGTGGAAACTATAAGACCATAAAGTGAAGCAGTCTCGGCAGTCCCTGGTAAGACAGCTCTAGACTTAATCTCTTCCCTTAATACTTCTTGTTTTCATATCAGAAAACAGGTTGAATTGTATCCTGTTTGGAGCCTCCTGGCAAATATCATACCTTGGAGGAATACCAGCTTATGAAGTAGAGTCAAGGAAGAAATTACAGCACTTGTGAATTTCCTGGATTGCACAGTTTTACATTCCAACTCCTGATGTAATTTTAATAAAAGTTTACAGATGAATGATAAACAAAGTGACACACTGACACTAGCAAACATGATGAATGGGAAGAAAAAAAATTACACTCTCTGTGAATTTTTGAATTGTTCACACTCATTTTCAGCTTGGAAAACTGTTACCTATTCATACAGCAGCTTTTTAAGGTGAAAATGGAAGCAAACCTGCATGCAGAGATCTGTAGTGGTTTGCAGATGTCTCCACAGTTTGTACAAATCAGCCTGAAATATTGGAACAGACCAAATGCTCTATGGACCCAAAATTACTTCTCCTTGATTTAATGATGTTTTACTAGTATGACAGTGGGATTAAAGGTGACATTTGGCAGCCCACCTAAGAGCATTTTCATAGCATAGCCCTTCTTGCAACTTGTAATTCTTCTAGCAACATAACCTAATTTAATGAGTTTCACCAGCACATCAAGACAAAAGACCACTATGAAGTTTGTTTCTTGTTTCCCACTGGAATAAAAAGCAAATTCATCTTCAAATGACTTAACAGAGAAATGAAACCCAAGCTAGAGAGAAGCTGCACAGCAGGATACATTCTCTGTCCCATAGACATCCCATGTGTGATGGAAGAAGGGAAGATTTGAGCTATAGCTGCCAATTGAACAACCTGAAAAATGTCTGAAGTTTGCTGTACACCTGTAATGTTACAGACTGGAGTTTCCAGTTGACATGGGAGCTAGGTGTTTAGCAACGGTAGGAGAAACGTTTTCTGCTAATATAAATATATATGAGTAATGGAGAAAAATACACATAAAAATATATAAGTAAGGGATAAAGGAAGGAGTATATTCTGTATTTTAAACGTTGACTAAATATGTCTTGACATTATTAAATTATTAACAATTTTCCCTTTTTTCATGTCCTACAAGAAATCTATGGCAGAACTAAGAAACTGAACCAGGCCAAATGAGTCATTCTGGTGTTTTGTGCACAGGTCTTACAGTGGAATTGTTCCTGCCTCCCTTAATTACTCTCTGTTTAGTCTTCTATTCCTACCAAACCTTTTACTACTGGACTAAAACCAGAACATTCCTAAATAAACAAGGAAGCATGCTAAGAAGGGACCTCAGTCATAGTCACGGTAGCTGCTGCTTAAGGGAGGTCCCAGTCAGATGGTCTCTGGAAGAAAAGACTCCCAGCAGAAGAGGTTTGATATATAGATGCCTTTATAAAGTGTCCCATGCCTTCAAGAGTCATTATAAAGGTAAAAGCTGGATGCTAGATTCATAGCCCATTGCATACCTGAGAGGGAATTAAAATGTAACCAACATAACATTTACAGTGGAATTCAGGTAGTGTATATGCTTCCTATGGGATGAAATAAATGGTATTCTCATGTCACTGTCTATGCTGTCTATGTTTTCAGTGAATAAAAAGGCTGCCTGAAGTTGTTTGAGCACATATAGGTACCTACATGGTAGACTTACACATTACTGAGGCTTCTTTCAGTTATGTGGTGCTACGTATGAAAAAGATGCATTGAAAGTCTGACACTTTCTTGGATCCCAGTGCTAAAGAAGGATGAAAGGGTGAGACAAAAGGCTGAGAAATCAGACAGTATTAGTCCTATTGCTTACAAAATTATTATTGTTTCTTACAGTGTTAATCTAGTGCTAACTGGGGGCAGAGTCTATTTAATATCAAATGGGGGTTAAAGGAAATTATTATTTTTCATGCTGGAATCATACTAAGAAAAGAGTTTGAAAAGGGGGAAAATATGTCCTTTTGACCTTGCAGCCCGACATAATTAAAGAAATCAGTTATACAGATCCGTGATACTAGAGTATGGCATTCCTTTCCAGTTCTGTTTGTATTGAACTAAATGAGAGTTTGTTGTTAATGTCATTGATAGACAAAATAGATCTCAGTAGAATATTTTAATTTAAATTTTTGCCTGATTAAATTGAACATATGATACTTCTCTATTGCTTTTTAAAGACATATTTCTTTCAACGATGAAAATATAATTTTAGTTCTAATTTGGCTGAGGTGAATGAGTTACAGGAACAAAGGACAACAGAGAAAACTTGCCATATTATTGCAGTGTCCTTTTATCCTAGGCAAGCTAGTCATAAACAGCAAGCTTGTTATTCACATTCATACCCCAGTAAGCTTATTTTATATTAAAGCATTCCTTAATATTACAGTAATCTAATTGGTTTGTATGGTTAAAGGAAGATAAAATTCTCATATTCATTATGAGCTGCTACTATAAATCTCCTTACTAAAATAAAAAAGAAGCATTTATCCAATTCAAGAAGTATGGGAACATTGTATCTGCCTTCTCTGATAATATCAGAATAATGCTTACAACATTTGATGTTGCTTTGCGAGTATATATGGGGGAAAATTTATACCCAAAACACTGTGAGCCCAATTCTCTTCACGCTTTTACTAGAGTATACCTGCACTGTTTTAGCTGCTGAATTAATTCAGCCACATCTGTTATGCAGTACCGTACATTGAGGAAAGAATTACTGTTTGGACATGAATCTCTCTGAGAATACTCACACTGCTTAATTTTTGTCTCCAACTCCATCCTTAAAATACAAAGCACATTTCCCAATGCTTGCTTTATAGTTAATGGGGTGTGGGGAACAGGCTTCCCAGGGGACCTAACTGGTACACTTGAGCTGGGGTCCTGTCAGTCATGACCTGGACGACTCTCTACTGATCATATAGGGAGCCTTGGGATTGTACTCGCTTTACTATTTTGCTGTGAATCTACCAGATATGTATTAAGTCAGGCATTTTGCATTGTCACTTTGTCTGCACTCATAAGTACTACTTACTGGTGTTAAAATACTTACTTATCTTTCTTTTAAAAAATCTTCTTATAATATCTGACACAAAGGCTTCCTGAAGCAGGAAAATCCACAAGGTAAGTTAGGTTTTGCATTACCATTTCATCGTATTCAGTCCTAACTTCATACGTTGGTACATTGCTGTTGCAACTTCAGGGCAGGACCTTTAAAAGAGAGGCGTGAATACACAGTACCTTGATACACCATCCTCAATTAGCCTTGAATTCTTCTTCAGAGTATCCTCTAGGTCTTGCAGTGTGAAATTTCCTTGATTACTTAAAAAAAATCCTTCTTACTGTTGGATAACCTTACTTACCATTCGTATGCAGGTAGACCCAGGTACTGCTGATGGAATAAAGCAACCTGGAATCACAACTGTTCCAGATGAAGGTGCGTATTCCCAACGAGGTAGCATCATATTTTATGTAAACTCTTTCTATCCCTTTTTTGTTTTCATGCAACTGAGATTCATATTTGCTTTTCCCGTGGCTGCCAAATAATGAACATATATCTTAGTCAAACATTCCACGAGTTTCCAAATGTTTTAGATCCTCAGAGAATCCTGCAGCTTGAGAAACATATGAGAAGTTTAGAGTACTTCTGTCTACAAGGATAACCTTACATGTATCCCAGTTGAATTCCATCTGTCATTAGGCAGATGTACCTCCACAATATGTTGAAATCCACTGAAAAGTTCCACTGTACTCTTCAATACTTATTAATATTGCAACATGTGTGTGTTACCTATATAAGATTTTTACTAAATCACAAATATTTTCAAACACGAACAGCAAATTCATAAACTTCTTTTATATAGGTGTGGAAAAAACGTGATTGTTGCATACAATACTGAATAGATTTTGTCTTATAGTATTTCAGTGTAGTCTTTAAAATATTAATCTTAGTTTATTTGGGAGGGTTTTTTAGTATTTTTTGAGACAAAGTTTTGTATAAAATAAAAATCTGGGATTTTTATAGGGGAAATGGTTATTTTTCTCCTCAAATAGTATAATGTCCACAAAATTGAACTTTTTTCTGATAAAAAGAAGAAGTATTTTATGTCGTAAATATAGGTTTATCAAGCTTGAATGTGTGTTGGGGTTTTTTGTTTGTTTGTTTGTTTGTTTGTTTGTTTTTAATCTGGAATGATCCTGTTTGTGTTTCAAGTCAGTTCAATAGAACAATAGGCTGAATTTCAATCATAATATAAGAAAATACCCAGGAAAATATCTGTAAGTAGTTCTTCTCCAGTAAAAACCTAAACTTTAATGACCTGAATATATGCTGTTGCTGTTCTGCAGGAGAGTGGTAGCATGAGAAAAGGACACTGCTACCAGCGTAAGGTACAGAGCATACTAAACTCCTTTTTTGCACACAAAAACATCCATTAGTTTGCATTAGTTGGGCAAGAGATGTCAATCAGAAATTGAAAGTGCTCAGGGATCCCTCGGTAGCTCACAAAAATATCTCCACTATCTAGAATTTCAATTAAATTTAAATTTACATTTAATTGACTTTGTCTTGCTCATTTCCCTCTCTGTTCACAGATGTATGTGTAATTGCATTTATTCTAATTAATATTTACTGAATTTTAATCTGCAATCCTGTGCTGTCACTTAACATGGTTATTTTTCTGAATAGTTCTCAAAAAGGCTCTTATTAAAACTTTTAAGACTCCACATAAACTATGTTCCTTGTATTATCTTGAGATCTTTCCTTTTCTTCCTGGATTTTCAGAGAGTTTAAGATTTAAGACTAATATTTTCTTATGGAAATGTATGCAGTTTGAGTCTATAAAGGTATAGTTATCCAAGTCCCATGCTGTTTTTCCCTCAATTAGACTGTCTGCCAGGTTCCACAAGAACAAGGATGATTACCATTGGTTTGTTATGCACTGGATATCCCCAGATTGTCTTAGGAGAAGAAATTCAAAATGGTCACACTGTTTAGTACTCAGGAATGTTGGTTTGTGTGCATGATTTGACTCACCATCTATCTAGCTGTCATCTGGACAAGGAAATTTGGATGGTGATTTTGCCCTTAGAGAAAGTGCATTTAAAGTCCTTATCTTCATCCCTAAATGGCCAAATATCTTCATAACTGTGTTTCTTAGAGAGCCTCAAAGGTTTCTTGGGATGAACTATCTAATCATGACTTAATTGGGTACCCACAGCAAATGTTTTTCAGTAACTGTCTCTATATGCACTTGGCAACTACAAGGCGGTATGATTTGTCTTAATCATCTTTGGTGATGCATTAAACTATGCAAAATTACTTCATATTTTGCATAAACTAAGATTAAGCAATCAGACATTTACTCCAGATCACTTGACACTCAGTGAATTCTTAAACCACAGGATTGCTCATATGTCTGATGTTATGGGCATTTATTTGTCTCTTTAAAGAGGTACTTTCAGCATGCAGAGACATTACTGTCTTGTAAGCAATTTTCCAGGAAGTCAAAAAAGGCTCATAAATGCTTTATTTTTCATGAGTGTCTTTGGACAAAACTGATAGTATGCTGGTGTTTCTCCAGATGTTTTTTTCTGGTTTTAGACCTGATAGGTTTGGCAAATGGATGTTCCTGTGTCTTCAATGACACCATGGATTAATCTCACTCTTAGCCTGGGTAGAGAAATGCAAGCCCCTTGGCTGTTCACATTCAAGCCAGATCAGGTGGGAATTTCTCTGTGAATATAGGAAGGTTTTCTTTGTTCATGATGCAGGGGAGCTTAGTCCACCCAGCTTCAAAACCATCTTCCTATTCTGGATCTCTGTTGTTCGTGGTCAGTTTTCCAGTCTGGAAAACCAGAAGATCTGAATATTTCTACTGTACAACTGAATCAGTATCCTTTTATATTTCTTTTTTTTTTTTTTTTCTGCATCATCATTGCATTAATTAAGGCAGAGAAGAAAGGGGGTTTCCAGAGTTTTATACATCTACAGAATATATATGCTATGTATTTCATAGTTCTGTACATCTTACAGAATATATATGCTATGCATCGTTCAGAATGTTATACATCTATACAATGTTTTCAAGGTGGCAGAATGGCTTTTCCCTTTGAAAATTGTGTCTTATTCTGTTAAAAAAATAAAAATCATAAGGCACAAACCATGAACAATCACATCTCAAATTGCTGAAACAAAATATGTTGATTGTGTGAACCTATATTCTTCTGGCTTATCATAATGAAGATTTCCAGTATTTCAGTTTTGCTTCAAAAACTGTTAGGAGGTGGGAAAAATAGAGTGGTAGCTTTCCAAGAACCTATCACCTCTATCCATCTTCTGGGACTAGAAACCTCTGTGCTAGGTTTATGGTATTTTAGGGTATAGTAAAATTACTTCATCTCAATTTGAAATATTTCCCATACATGTGAGTTTATAAGCAGTGTTACTGGAAGGCTGAAAGCCTGAATGCTTATAAATAGAGAACTAAAATGAGGATAAAAGTAGCCCTTTAATCATTACAGGCTGTTTTCTTTAAATAAAGGAATAAATAACTTATTACATTAAACAGTACAGGACTGCTGAAAGTGAGCAAGGGTCACCTCAGTGCCAGAGTTCACTACTATGCCCTCACAAACAGAGAGCTATTAAGCAGATAAGATGCTAATAGATACCAACAGTGTCTGGTAGTGTTGGACCGAAAGCAAAACCACTGTCTTAGGTGTAAATTATGGACATTACTGAGAGCCAGGTCTTGACATTGCAAAGGTATCCATTTCTTAGGGCAGATCAGCCTTCAGAGCTTGAGTTGGTTGTATTCGAACATGGAGGATATCTAAATCTTCTTATGTAATATGGCTATTTGTTAAAATCTCAACAATATTTCTGACTTAGGTAAAACACATGTGATAAGAGGATCCCAACATCAAGAAGAGAAAATAAACACCTGCACTGTACTTTTTCTGGCTATTCTTTACACGTCATACACACACACAAGTGCACACACATACGCATAGTTGGTTGACAGCCCTACCGCCAATGACATCTGGTTATCTACAATCTCCTTTGCAAGAACCTTGCTCTCTGCAATGCACCGATGCCTCTGCTCTGTGTAAGATAAACATGGCAAACACAGATAGCAACAAGAGAGTGGTATTGCAGGCCCTGCTTGGCGGCAGCAACAGCTACAGCAGCAGCAGGGGCTCAGCAAACCTCCCCCACATTTGTTTGTTTATGTGCTCTGACGATCCGGAGAGTAAAGTTGCATGAAGCAGGAATTTATTATGGCAGTGAGGGCTGGCTCGAAAGATTCTCTCTCTATATATTTTAATGGCCATTTAAATTACTTCTGCAGACTTTGACAAAGCTTTGATTATCACACACAGGGATGATGGGCAAATTCAAACTGAATCTTTCATCTTAATAAACATGAACCCAGATCCCTATTTGGATCATGGTTGCTGCTTGTGGGCTCACTCCAGATTTTCTGCCAAACACTGCCACCAAGTGTGAATCTTAGATTTTCTCCTGAACCGTCGAAGGAAACGGACCCACCTGCCATATCCTATTCCCGATGACCTTCAAGAAAAAATTCTCCAGAAAGGCACCCACATAAGTATTTCCTCCTTTTTTTTTCTCTTATTAAAGTTAAGCTGTGAAAGCTGTGTGGCAGTCACCTAAAGTATTATTTCTATCAGAATAAAAAACTAAGTCTCCCAGCCAGAGTCAGAGATATTGTAACAAACACCACTACAAACGATGGAACTCCATCCTTAGTCTAAAGGAATGACAGAGATGGAGTGAGAAGACGCGACGAATGTCTCAAAAAATAAGAACACAAAGGAAATAACAAAAAAAAAAACCAAAAACCAAAAAACCCAAAAAACAAGAAGTAAATTGTTGCTGTGGTTGATGCAAACTCACAGTTCTTGAGCTCCAGAATAGTACCTTAGCATTGTGATTGCCTTTTGTGTCCTTAATTTTGTACCATAATAAGCAATGTGACATGTAACACTGATTTGAGAAATAATGCATTCTTGACTTGGAGAAGGAATAGTTTTATTGCTACTAAAAGTAAGATTATCCTGAGAGCTTGTCTGCCAACCACATGGAAAGGTAAAGATAAATAACAATAAAAGGAAATTTGAAATATTTCTAATTGCAGCTAATTAAAACCTGTGTAGACTGTCATTCAGATATAAACTGACATCAGATCAAACAGCCTAACTTTTTGGAGGATGAACTACTTCAAAATGAGAGTGTCCATGCATCCATCTGGTTAACATTAAATTCCTTGTTTTAATTGGAGTTAATTCTCTATACTTCTCACCTGTCCCTCCGTCTATGATCCCTGACAAAGCCATCTAGGTGCCAGAGAATGTCACTTGTTGACAGGGAACTCTAGATCTCAAAAAAGCACCAAAAAATGTAGTTAAAGTTAAAGGATACAATTTACAGGCTGTTACTATTGGTTTTTTGGTTGTAATGAGTGTAGTAAGTAAGGCTGTGGGATTCAGCAGTGGTTCCCAGCCCTGGGTGAGGTGAGACTCCAGCAAGGGTTCTTCCCATCAGCTAGGTTCCCTGACTTTAGTGAGAGTAAGAGGTTAGAAGAATGCTATTTCATGTAACCCTTGCAATGTTCAGGCATAAACTCAGGGTCCTGAGTTAGGGCTCATGTTCAACAGGTTTAAATTAACAAGCATGCGATTTAAAAGGATGCACTCCAAAAGGCTTATAACAGTGAGTATCCACAATCGTGGAAAACATGGCATTGAAAATAAGAGTTAGGATAGCTGTAGACAACTAAATCCCAAACTAAAGTTCTGAAAATTCCGCTCAGCTAGAACTATGCTCCTCAGGCTATAAGACATGTTTCTTTCTTACTCAAAATTTTGATATTTTTCCAAGTATGTTTAAATACTTCTAGCTTTGGGTGCACATGCTTAACTTCTCTTTGTTTAACAGGTTCTGCCCATTCATATCAAAGAACAAAATGCAGCCTTGGGCATGCATCAGAAGTTCTTCTATCTGAACAACAAAGGATTAGTTAAGTAATATGCACTTTTCCTTAAGTAAATATGAGTACCTGTATAATTATTTCTCCTACATGCCTCAACAACACCGGAGGAGCTGTTATCCTTTATCAGGTAAATTAGATGCAGCTTTAAAATTGGTATGTGTGCCAGAGGAGTTCTTTGGATCTATTAGGTAAATATTCTCACTTTTTTTTATTTATTCTATGTGATCTAGTCTCACATTACAGACAGGATTTACAGAGGAAGCATGCATTAACTTTATTTGAAATCAGGTCTATAAATCCCCATATACTGATGAGAAATCAGACCCTTAAGTACTAATTCTAATTCTAATAGAGACCTAAATGCTTACTTGTAATAAATCACAGTATTCTGGAATGGGAAAAAGGTAAAACCTACATTAAAGGCACTTACAGAGCACTTCTTTCTGGGACAGACTGTAAACTTTTCAATTCTTCATCCAGTCTGGTTTTGAATGTTTCAAGTACCAGATCTTCTGTCAGTCCCCTGAGGAAAATATTCCGTGTCCCCACAGAGCAAGCATTGTTAAGGGTTCTTTCTAGACATTCAGTTCAATTATTCATTTATTCACTCCTAATTATGCTCACCTCAATAAAAAATTGTTCTCCTCAGAACTGCACTCAGTTGGAGATACCTCCCCATGCCCCCTGCTATTATTTGGACAAAGTTAGTGATTCCATTATTCATGTGCCTCAAGTGAAGCTTGTATGTCTGTCTTCGTGGGATTTCTCTGTGTTTCAATTCCCCAGCTCTACAATAAGTCTCACTTTCTCACATCCTTTATCTATTCTTCTAAAAGCTCTAACACAGGGTCAATCTTTATTTGTGTACATTATCTACAAGCAATACTTAGGGAGTCTGAGATCAGTTTCTCAAATACTCTGAGATACAAATGAAAAAGTATAGTGAGAAAAGAAAAATGTTTCAGATTATTCTATTTAATTACGACAGCAAATTACTGTTAGAGAATGGTGACTGAAATAATGACCCTTCTTTAAGCCTATCTGGCCATCACCGGCCCTGAATATGTCAAAAATGTTATTCCAAAAATAGTTTAAGAGAATTCACCAAATAGAAGCATCCTCCTGTGTGTTGGAAAGTAGCTGAAGAAACATTTAGAACAATCCTATGAAAAAAATCCCTTGTGACACAAATTTAAAAGAAAAAAAAAAGCTTATTTGAGTTTTGCATACATGCAATTGAAGAGCTATTTTACTTGTTTGTTTTTTATTTCCTGAATAACAATTGGCAAGGCCAAATACCACCCAATTTTAAATTTTAAATTTTAAATTTTTTTAAATTAAGCAGTGTGTGTGTGGATCCAGAAAGGAATTATTTGAATTATTTCATAAGGCTGGAAGGGAGAAGCATTTCTGTTCCCAAATGGTTTTGAAGTTCTTTAAGAGAGGCAGTTGTAGGTTTGTTGGCTCCAGAAAGGAGTTAAAACATAGAGGGAACTGGAGTAGTAGTAAAGAGACCAAGATACTGATTGCAGCTCTCCTGACCTGCCGTTTGGATTCAGGCAGGACATTTCACTTTCCTGTTCCCCATATCAGTTTCTGCTAGTGATGTTAATTTAAACAATGACGTGGAAGGTGGATTAATGGCAGTATGTTTGTATGGTCCCTAACAACACAGAATCCTGAATTCAGCTGGGGCCATAGCCATGAATAGTCCATCCATAGACAGTACTTCTACCTTAGGCCACACAGAAAATATTTTATAATTCTTCAGTTCCATGTAAAAATGGAGATATTCAGATTCATTTCTTTAGATGTTGAAACTCAGTCAACTGTGTTGAAGTCACATACCTTGGGATGCTGATATGATCAATGGAAAGTAATTGTCACTTTCTGAGAGACGGTCAGGCCACCTAACAGAGGAGTTGCCTTGAAGAAACCCTAGATTCCTCTGTAATTACTGAGAAGTAGCAACCTCTTAACCCCTCATTCAGACATCCCAGTTAAGAGTCTAGCATTAAACAGGAATTATCCAGGCCAAAACAGGTAGGATCCTTTGTTTGAGGAGTTCAAATTCTAAGTAAGGTTTAAACAACTATAAGGCACATATCATGTAGGCAGCACAATAATCTATGCTTCTGGAACTGCATGCACAAAGGAAGAAAGAAGTCAACATGGGGATACTCTCTTATCCCCAAGAGCTGAAATATCTTGAGCTACTTAACATACCCCTTGGTCAAAAGGGATTTTTTAAAACCAGAAGGTTAAACCAAACTAAACTCCCCCCACGCCACCCACCCTCTCCCCAAGAAATTATGAGTTATTTTATATGCAAACACTGAAAGGTGAAGGGGAGGAGTGTTTAGCACTAAAAAATGCAAGTCTGTGCATAAAAGTCCAGACCGAAGACACTTTGTCCTGTCTCTGAATTCTAACACATATTTGTGCAGGAATTTATTTACTTCACAGACATTATAGGGAAAATCCTATAAATTATGCGAGGTTGTTCATTGTATTCTGAGCAGCTATAGGATGAGGATCATGTGATCCTCTCTGAGAACATATTCCTTAGCCAACATAATCTCACTATCAAAGAGTGGTCTTGTAATTGCTAGTAATGATTTAATATGTCCAATACTTCTTATGTTTCTACAGGATCCCCAGCAGTATAAAGATATTGAATAAAAATCCTATAACTTTTCAAGTAATTCCTTACTGTTTAAAAAGAAATAGAGCATTCTTTGTAATAACCTTATGAAGACCTTCTATATTTTCCAGAACACTGAAGAAACAAGAAGGAGAAGGCAATTTCTTTGAATTTACTGCAAAATAAATGTCACTACATCCAGGGAATTGGTAATACAGTGTTCATTTTCTATAATTCTTTGAATTGTTATGATATGAAAATATCTAGAATTTTATAGTAGATTTCCTTATTAGCTTATTGACCATCTCAACATTTCTCCTAAAATGGTTTTATGTTACTACAAAGCAATCTGGACACATGTTTGTGGTCCCAGTTGAAGTACCCAAGAATCAATAATTTATTCTTAGAGTAAGATCCTAGGTGTACAAATTGCCTCACATCTTAATTTGTTCCTATTTATTACTAATTCTCATGTTATTTTAAAGAATATGTTTATATTTCATATACACAGATGAAAAAGTCTTTATGGACACATTTCTTTAGAACTTTGAGTTCTAGCCTGGACAAAGACAATTGTATTCTAGCAGAGGCCTTATCTCTTGGCAGCAGATGGTGATCAGCTGACAGAGAGGTAAGAAGAGTATTCCTCTTATTGGTGGTATTTGGCAGATCCTAATATTTCTGAGGCCTCATGAAAAAAACAGATGAGTTTGAAGATGTAGAAGACAGGTTCCATATTCAGTCATTGGATCTGCTCCATCTTTTATATTCTTTCTAGTGCCTTCTGATACTTCAATTGAAATTATCCTAGTAAGCGAGGGTTTGGACACAGTGATGAATGACATAAGGTGAAAGAAGATTCCTTCCCTATTGGCCAGAGACTAGATGATGTCCAGGGTAATAAAGGACTATTGGATAAATATATTTGTACCTGCCTAAAACATTTACTAATGGGTTCCAAATTTTATTTTCCTTAAACTTACGACAATGTTTCATTAGACTGATGTTGCCACTGTTACTTAGGATACAATATAAAAATGAGTTCCAGCCTGTGTGAACACAGAATATGGGTTTTTCATTTGATATTTGATCATATGTCAGGGTCCCCCAGGAAAACTTTATTCGCTGTCTGCTTCATAAATAACTTCTAGAGGATCAAAGGTCTGGGCATGAAACACCATGGTAAATCTGTCCCTGGATGATCCAGTAAAATCAATATAGTTACATCAGGGATAAATTTGTCCTAATATGTTTACCCACACATAAAAACTCTGTACCATCAGCACAATTGTTATGGCATGATACAAGAAATCACAGCTATTCACAGTTTCTTTGTCTGCCACACACCCTGCAGCTAATTTTGTGTTATAGTGGAGAAAATAACTGCTAAATACCAGCAACCTCTTCTGCATCTTCAGCATGAACCAGGGTCTATCTTCGCACCTTAATCTGTTTTCATACAAGGCTGAGTCCTAAAAAAATATACACATGCAGAGAATATTAAATCTGATCTCAATAAATATTTTATTTTTAGAAGTTTGGTCTATTATTTTAAACATGTTTGTCATAATTTCCTAATAGTTTCTCCACATCATAATAGTGTGATACAGTCTTAATTTTCTGAGAACCAGAATGCTAGAAGTGCAAGATATGCTCAGCATTGGGATACCAGGGGAATGGTTTCCCTGGCAACAGCAAGCACATAAAAAGTATTCAGAGCAGTCCCTGCTTCTCCTCTGTTTTAAACCTCCATTGATAGGGGAATCAAGCCTACTTTGGAGTTTTTTTTTTCATTTAAGGTGAACTGCAGGGCACAAGCACAGGGATGTGCTTTATTGCATTTTGCCACCTTGTGGAGCAAACCTGAAGGAAGGACGATCAGTACAGGAATTTAGAAGAGATGGCCACTGGGCCTCAGAGAGGACATATAGTCACTGGAGGAAAAGAAAGGATAAACAATTGAAATAATGGAGCTTGTTTCCAAATAATGAATTTTCTCAAGTCAGTTTTGTAATTACCCAGAATGGTTGTAGGGTTCAGTCTAAAGTTTGGCTCTGATTCAGCAAGTTACTTAGATGTCTACCTCTAATCTGGGAGCAAACACTTTGATTTAAAATGCAGATCTGCCATGTTTTAGACATTTTGACCATCCCACAGAAATTAAACACAAGCTTCAATATCTCACCTAACTATGGCTAATATGATGTCACTTTAGGGTCATTCAGAACTTGCTGTATTTTATTTTTTCCTGAAAGAGACTTAGCTGGGCTCCCACTGCAAAGTTTCCATTGGGATGGTGCAATAAAACTGAAATTTGTCTTCATCTTACCTTTGTTTTGCCTGCACTGACATTTTCAAGTGAGGACATGTGCATTTAATTTGTCTGCAGTCTGACATGCTTCTCTAGTAGTGGTCCTAGTCATGGTTTTGCACGCATGCAAAGAGAATTAAGCCCTAGACTAAAAATGTTGGGGAAATGATTGGGTTTTCATCACTGAATTTGGGTGGCATTATTGTGTAATTTTTCATGGATGCAGCATAAAAATATTAGTATGCCCCATCCCTTGAAGCATTTGACCCTTTTTATATAACAGACATAGATCATTTGCCTATGGAAAATAACATAGGTAATACCAATTTAATAAACATAAGCTTGTAATATTATATACTAGAGTGATTATGTAAACTCATGAGTTTGGGATTATTTGCAAAAAGATAAAAATATTTTTTGAAATATCATACCCCATGAACACATTGATTCTCCCAGAAACATTTATACATGAACATAAAATGTATTGTTATCTTCACACTGAATATGACTTGAGCTTCTGCTCTTTTTCTTCCTTTCTTCATTCTAGAGCCTTTGTCATTTCTGTACTCCTCTCCTTTGTTTCTTGAGTATTAATAGACCCCAAGTGATTTAGCGTTTCTTTATCCTAATTGAATCTTTTCTAACTGGCTATTTTTTCCCCTCTCTAATTGTTAATATTGTCCTGCAATTTCTTACTCTTCTTCCCTGCCTCCCCACAGGCTCCTGTATTTGCTTCCCTTGGTCTTTGTAATAGAACTAAGAAAGGGAAAGGTGCTATTTATCACTTGAAAAATATAAAAATCAACCAGACCTGGACTATCTTTTGTGATCAAAAGCAATTCACTATGTTCCAAAACAAACAAACAAACAAAACCCACCCCCCCCCAAAAAAAAAAACAAACAAAAACCCACACCACTAAAAAGCTTAAGTCCAAGAAGGGAAAACAAATTTTCTTAACAACTTGATATCATGTCCTGATTTTTCATGTCTCTCCCACAGCATACCAACCAGCACTTGCTGTTTGCAACATCAGGAGAGGAGTCAAGTCGTGTGTAGTGACACAAGCACTCACAAGTGAAAAAAAAGGTTGTGGAATGTATTTGTGACCTTTTTCTAGGCTTTGATTAATAAAGTTTCTTTGTTTTTAAGGTTCATTAATAAGCACTACCTCCAGCCTCCATCCAAACTGCTCATATTTGGACAATAAAAATGAGCATGCTATACCATCTGGGTGTTCAATAAAAAGTGTTTCCCATCTGTGAACAAGTAACCAAGTGTGTAAGGAAGTGTGCTTTCCTGAAGGGAGAGAAGAAAACAAAACTAGGGTGGAAATTGGTTAAGATACAATGACCTACTTACTGCTTTCATGTGTTACAATTTTTAAAGTTCTCTCATCATGGTAAAGCAACTGAAGGGATGCTGGCTGCTTCCTGTCTCCTGTAGAAGGTCTCAGCTGGAGCTGTCACATCCCAGGGCTTTGCCTTCTACCCCACCAAGCAGCAGGGCCATCTGGTTTTGGTCACTCACCCACCTTGTTCTCTCATAGCTGTTCATGTGTATCTTGTTGGACTCAAAAATGGGGCAGCTAAAGTGGTGGGACTTAGGGTCCCAAAATAGTTCCCTAAAATACGATAAAAAGAACAAGTATAAAGAGTCCACACTGCTAGGCTAGTCAATGGTCACTTTCCTTCAGCTTCCACTCTCTCCCTTAGATCTGATGGAGCATCCCCCCTTTCTTGTCTTCTGTCTCCTCTCCCCATCACTCTGGGCACTTCACTTTCAGGCCTCAGTTGGCAGGTTTTGTCTATTAGTTCTACAAAAGCAACCAAACTATGCCACAATTTTACTTTATGCCTTCTAATAGCATCTAATCGATTCTCTGTTTGGGGATTAGAAAATTAATCTAGTGGTGCCTTTTGGTTGCAGCACTGAACAATAATCGTGTTCTACAACTCTCTTCAGAATGACCCTCAACTTCTTCTCCTATACAGCCTTCTCCCTCAAGACATTTTGACAACTTTCATCCCTCAGTTTGATACCCTGCTATTCAAAGTAGAGCTATTGAGGATTTGGATTTTTAGCAATATTACTGCATTCACAACATGTATGTATACAGAATATGTTTACTGTGCCATCTGCTTCCGCTTATACCCACACACTCATTCTTCTGCCCTTGGGAAGATGAGAGAGCAAACACCTGACAGATGCTTAGTCACATTGCTTAATGATTCTGGAAAAGCTTCAGGTGCTGTTTAGAAACAGGAAAAAGACAGTGCAGAATTAAGAATAATTCCTTATAAATCTAACAGAATTATCTATCTGGAAGAATTCCTGCAATGATTAGATGTGGGAAGGAAACTTTATATCTTTCCTCCTTTACACACATCTCAGTTACAACGGTATCATTGACAGTCAGTCTAGGTTTTATTCAAATCCAGACTTACTGCATAATGAGATCTCAGACCTACTGTATAATATATCCATTCCCTTCTCTTCGGTATCTGAGCACCTTCTAGTATAACGCTAAGTGATATAATTAACATCTGTCAAGTGTGGCTCGCTCTCTCCACAGGTGGGAAAGATTGCCTGTGGATTTTCTTTACTTCACGTGTGCCCAGTGCCATGCCTCTGTATTAGCCAAGGCATTAAAAAAAGAGGACTAAAAGGACTTTGTTCTTGGCACAAAGAAGGGAGAGGTCAATGGTAAATCACTAATCTGTGTGGTTGTACCTCTCTTGGTACTCGGTCTGTTGTTGACATAACACGGCCATTGCTCTGCTTGGTTTTCTGCTCATCTATCAATTTCAGAGACACCTTATGATCTTCAGATGGCTTTTATATTCACAAGTGAGGTTTTGTGGATAGACCCTTTTGTGTTCAAGATGGAAGGTAAGAGCTTCCAGGATGTACAATGGTACTCTTCAGCTCTTCACCTCTCCAACAAGCTCTCTAGAAGGAATAACACTCCTTTTTGGCCACCAGACAGTCTTCCCATCCCTCCCTAGAAAGCTACCACCTCATTTTGATTATCTTTTCTTTTCTTCTTCTTGTGGGTGAGGCTGGGCAGTTCCACAAAATACATACACACCTTTGGG
Organism: Eurypyga helias; assembly: GCF_000690775.1. Lineage (NCBI taxonomy): Eukaryota > Metazoa > Chordata > Aves > Eurypygiformes > Eurypygidae > Eurypyga > Eurypyga helias. Next base: position 1,697 of record NW_010256852.1, on the reverse strand, counting down.
ATGAATACAGAGCATGCATCTGAACTGGTTTCTAAAATACCTCAAGTTCATTCACATTCTTTTTTTCCTTAACTTAACCATTTTCCCTGTGACAGCAGAGTAGAGCCATCACTTACCAAGGAGTTTAGACAGTCATTCAGGCCTCCTGTGCTCTGATATATGAGCACTTTGTAAATAGCCACTGAGGACTTGAATGTTCTGCATGGTGGAATTTGTTTAGTCTAGAGGAGGGAAGAGTGAGGAAAGACATAAGTACCTTCAAACATGTAAAAAATGGCTGCAAAAAGAAAATTAATAAAGTGTTTTTCATGTCCATTGGGGCTGGGGCAAGTAGTAATGGGCTTAAATTGCAGTAAAGGAGATTTAGGTTGGACATCAGTGAAAAATTCTTAACTGTAAGGATTGTTAAGTATGGAAACATGTTGCACAGGGAAACTGTAGATCCCCCATTGCTGGAGATTTTTAAAAACTACTTAGATAGATGTTTAGGTACAGTAAAAGATTTCCTGGTTCTGAAACCTATTCTAGCCCTGCTAGCTGTGCTTCTGTTGGAAACTAACACAGTGAGCAAGGGTTAAACCTGATATATGGAGGCACCTGAGTACTGTGAAACTATTTGTCTGTATTATATACTGATAGTTGTCACTGGGGAAATCTGATTCCATTCCACACACACATTTTCCTCTGAAGAAATGTCACTGGTTTTTATATTTTTCTTCCAGATTATATTTTTTATCAGTTTTTAAACAGGCCCACATGTGGGACATTTATTTTTGGTGGTGTACAACCATTTCCCTTCAAACTCTGTGGAACTTCTTTTTCATTTTCAAAAAACGATGATATCATTTCACTCCTAAAATATTTCAGGAGAGTCTCATGGGCAAATGGCCTTTGCTTATAACATTCTCCATGCTGTTCTATCTACTCTGCAATGCATGTTTTAGAAACTCAGTTTGCCCTCAGTAGTGTTAGCTGTTTTTCAGAACTATTCAAATTGCATTCAGCTTGGATTTGATTAGTAAAAAGATGGAATGACTTTGCTGTCTGTACTACGAAATAAGGAGTTGCCCTAACCTTGATTGTCTCCCTAAAAGAAGGTAATGTGCTGATCAAAATTTTTTTGGCATTGAAACCCTCTTGCAAGTAGTCAAAGTACATCAATTTTAAGTACTCCTACTCAGGAAGGTGAAATGGGGGAACAAAATACTTTCTTTTAGTTTTCCACAATCCTGAAAAGCTGTGATTCAGAATGTAGAAAAAATCCACAAAATATAGGAGTGAAGTTGCGCTGTGCATACCACAGATGCTGCTTACCCTTCCCCACCATGGCTGGATCCTCTAGTTTTTTTTCCATGAAGTGGAAGTTAGAGGAGAATGAAGGAAGTACACAAAGCCAATCTTCAGCTTCGAGGAGGAGGGAAGGGGAATAAGTTTAGAGAAAGGAGTTTTATCCTTATTGTACACCAATAATTAAAGAGATGGCATGCTGAAATGTTGAATTTTGTATTTTGATAACATCAGCAAAGATTGTGATTACATGATCATGAATAAAATTGATAAATTACCCAGCACATTTTATTTGAAACAAAGCTTGAGTTTTAATAGAGACCAGTGTGACAAAAGGACCACAAAAAGTTAGAAAATTGTAGTATGCATTCTTCCTTTTTATATAGACATATATATATATATATATATTT
>NW_010256851.1:0-3309 GCF_000690775.1 Eurypyga helias | reverse complement strand
CTCCAGGTAACTGGTGACAGGACAAGAGGAAATGACCTCAAGTTGCATCAGGGGAGGTTTAGATTAGGTATTAGGAAAAACTTCTTCACTGAAAGAATGGCCAGGCATTGGAACAGGCTGCCCAGGGAAGTGGTAGAGTCATGCCTGGAGGTGTTCAAGGAACATGTAGACATGGTGCTTGGTCTAGTGGGTATGGTAGATTTGGGTTGATGGTTGGACTAGATGATGTTGTAAGTCTTTTCCAACTTTAGTGATCCTGTGATTCTATTAATTTAATTACTTGTTAGTAGTATTTTCATATATTAGTAGTTATATGTATTATTCATTTCTATTCAATTAGTAAATAATTATTTTCTCAATTTTATGAGCTTCCTCGTCTTTTTCCTCTGATTTTCCCCCTCCGTTGGAGGAAGTGGGGAGAGCTGTGAGAGCAGCTTTGTGTTATTTTTGCTGGCCAGAGTTAAACCATGGCACTAGGTTCCATTTATTGTAATGATTACCTCTCCATTGACCACAAAGAGAGCTAACATACTGATGTGAACAGCATTACATATTCATTTTGTATGTAAGACAGACATTATATCAACATGTTATGCTAAAGATTTCTGATACTATAATTGTAAATGGTTTCCATAGATATGTAGAAAAGGACTGGCATATTAAGGTAAATATTGAATTACACTGAGAATGCACTGAGGTGCAAATTTTCATCTGACAAAATACATTTTAAAGATTTGTAGAGAAGATGGACAAAAAATGTGGGTTTTTTTTATGAAATAATAAACTCATACATGAAATAATATTTTGAGCAGAATATGAAAATAAAATGGCTCCTCTTTCAGTCCTTCCCCATGGTCCCCTCCCCCCAGTGAATTGAAAACGACTTAAGTTTTAGTACTTATTGCCCCATCAAATCGCCATATCCCTATTTGCCATAAATAAGACATGGAGAAAAATCTTATTTTTGTTTAACACAGAGATATCTGCAGTGAAACACATATTCCAACGGTCAGTATTCTTCTGGATGCTATTAGCTTTCCAACATAAATCTAATTCAACAGAAAGAACACCAATTACATTTCTTAAGTACAGTTTAGCTTTTGTGTTTTTCTAACTGTTTGAACGATTATTGTTACACTGTCATTCATAACTGATTTTTCAAACTTTTCTTTATTGTTTGTGTATTTGATTTTAAACCAGATTTCAAACAAATCATCATTAGAGGTACCAGAAACATCATCAGGCTTTGGAGAGGACTTTATGTGTAAATTCTCAAAGTGACTGCAGGGAAGGAACAATTACAAACTAATGTCAACATACTTGTACATGCACAACTTAAATGTTTAAGCAGAAAGAAAAGAATCATGTCATATGTTTCACTTCAACCAACTTTTTTAAAGTTAAAAATGTAACTGTATATGAAAAACACAATTAATATTGTAAATCTTCCATGAATGATTCCATTTTAAATTGTGTTTATAAGGATCATTGCAAAAATAATTTTTTTTGATTAGGCAAATATTATATGTCTTCTACAGAAGACAACTTTCTAAACTAATGATATTATACTTTAGATTAAGGAAAAGATTTTGTGATACCTAACACAGATGGAGGTTAACCCTCTCCCAAAGTCCATCATTCCCTAAAATTCAAATCTTTGCTCTGAAACTGGCTCACAGCAGTTATGAAAGAATGAATCTGCATTGGAACACAGGACTCCTTAGAGAGAATTCTGTGCCACCATTTTAAAAGAATGCTGAAATGTATTTCTATCTTCAGTACTGCTTCATTGAGTTAAAAAAAAAAAAAAGTTTCCTATTAAATCATCTTATCATATAATATTATCAGATCATCCGCAATTTATTGTATATAGAAGGCAATTTAAATTTTTTCTATATCAATTATATAAATGTCTTCTAAATAAATTAAATTATTTAGAAACATTGTGTACTATGTCAACATACAGCCCTTTCTCTTCCAATAGTTCCCCCCCAACAAAAATATTTATTTAGTATAGAATTCTATATAATTAAATGTCTATCCCTTATACCAATATCTTCTTGTCATACTTTGGAGAGCACTGAACTAACTATTCAGCATTTGCATTAGTGCAACATTCTTTTCTAAAGAGGGTGGGGCCTCAGAACAAGATTAAATGAGACATCACCCATTTACTGCATACCCTTACATATAGTGCAATTTCTACTTAAAAAGATAACAGATAAACAAATATGAAGAAACTCTATGCCATTGTCACATGTTAGTACTACTTGATTGTCCACTGCTAATCATGAAAAAAGATTATAGCAGACAGTATCCTGTGAACAGTGTAACATCAACTGCTGAGTGCCAATAGAAAAAAAACATTTTTTCAAAGTCTGTTTTATTTCTGTATTTGTTGAAATCTTTCTTAATTGCTTATGACAATGCTGCATCAAAAAGACTGGATGTATTTTGTTGTTAATCAGCTAGAGTAAGAATCCTATTGCTCTGAATGAAAGTCACAGCTAAGAAAATACTTAATATCCACAGATGATACTGCAAAATATACAGCATTCTGACAGTTACAGAAGATCAGATTGTAAAAGAGTTGACTTTTGCTGTCAATAGAAACAGAAGCAAAATCGTCAACTTCTTTTTTCTTAATGTAGATCACATTTGTCTGTCTTTCAAAGTAAATACATTTCAAATAAAAACAGGAAAAAAAGACAAATCAGCACATCATACTTTTTCTTTTTTTTTAAGCTGCACCATGAGATCTTGCAATTGAAAATATTTCCTGCTAGCCTTGAGGTTTAAATTTAATTTTTTTATAGATTCACTCTTCAAAGTGATTCTAGTATACAGATTCACTGTAAGGAGCAAGCCTGTTGGAGGAAAAACTGCTAGTGAGCTTTAAGCCAAAACACTTGGTCTTTTTTTTAAAGGAGTTTGCTCTAGGTCTGTTAACGAATGTTTTATTATGCTTTCTCAAACAATCCATTTCATTCCGTATTCATCCAGTCTTTTATTCATACAGTTGTTCATGTGCCCTAATGTTATTTTAGGTGATGGGCATACTTCAGAAGAATACGCTTTATGTTGGCTGAGATATTAAATAAAATAAAAAAGTAACTGTCAACATCAATACAAAAGCAGCTCATGAAATTTAGCTATTGGTTTGAATTACTGATTTCTTACTTCTCTCAACCAATTTCTCCATAATCACTTGCAAAACTAATACATATAATTAGAGAAAGAGATAATTAATAGAGATTGGTCTCATGAAATAATTATGCTTCTCAGTGTCATGGTTTAACTCTGGATAGC